>NW_012267226.1:12729522-12744343 GCF_000151885.1 Dipodomys ordii
TCTTTCCCTATTTGGATCCCCTTTATGTCTCCATCTTGTCTTATTGCTGTAGCTAGGCATTCTAATACTAGACTGAAGAGAAGTGGAGAGAGTGGGCATCCTTGTCTTGTTCCTGAGTTAAGAGGAAATGGCCCTATGTACTTCTTATAGAGAAGATTGATGTCTGGTAGTGGAAGAACCAAATGGTAAAAACAGTCCACTTATTGATCTTATGTCTCACAAAGGAATGATTAGGTATGCTAGAAATACTTGGGATGTGCATTATTTGTACAGAACTATGGTTCTTAATTATTATGAAAATTCTGAAAGATAGTATCTTCTTATATAGCATGCTGGATACAGAAATCATTAAGAAAAATGTTAGATTCTTCCTGTATTCTATTTGATACAATACACATGCCAGGCTCTTCTCCTTCAGATCCAAGAAAAATTGCCTTGTATACATAATCATTCTTTGTATTGTACAATTTACTTTAACTAGAGTGATTAAATTCTTCTCCATATTACAGGTACAAAATAAATAGGTGTATATAGATCTCAAACTTTTTGAAAATCTAAATTTTTGTTCAAAGGGGACTATTCTAAGAAATACATAAGCAATATATAACATTACATTTTAGTATTAAAGCAAGTATGTATATACTTCAATTTTAAGACAGTTTGAGTTGTGTTTATAGGCAGATTGTGTTATCATTTTCTATAGTCCAAATTTTTTTTGTTTCCTTCACATACAAAACCACATGTAGATGCAGAGAAAATCAGTAATAGTATTCTTTGAATACAAAATCATGGCTTAGCACCACAGGGAATAAAATAGCCCTTTTATTAGACGTCATTCTATTCTATAATATTCTAATTAGAGATAAGTAAGACTTTATAAGTCAGAATTGATTTGAGTATAAAAACTTTAGAAATGCTTTGAATTCAAAAGGCTGTTGTCTTAAAGATGTAACTTTGACAGACGTAATAACTAGCAATCTCATTATTTTTGTTTTGTGTTTCTTTCTTGGTATATGCCCCAATTGCTTGAAAATTATTCATGGAATTTGAAAACAGATAAAATAATATGTCAAAACACACAATTAAACCAGCCTTGTTAGGCTCTTTGGTAATATCTGACTGCTGCTCTGATATGAAATTCTAGCAGGGGAAGAAATTGTTTTGTATGTGTAAAGTCACCAACCCATGCAAATGCTTGATAACTTCCATGTCGCCATGCTTAGCCATAAAGTCTCTTCTAAGACTTCACAAAGGAAGACATAGCAAGGCATGATTGCAAATGTGTGTGTGTGTGTGTGTGTGTGTGTGTATGTATATCTTGAAACATTGGATCCTGCACTCTTACTGGGCTGAGTTATATATGTTTAACCCTTTTTAAATTGACAGCTAAAACTCCGTTTGCTTTAAGAAGTGGCCTCTTAACAAGAGACTGATTTTCCCTAACCCCTTAAGACCTACTTCTGTTTCTGGGCAGTGCACGTATTCCTATAGTGCCTCTTCCAGTAGCAATAAAGGTATAATGGCCAAAATCCCTTCAGCAGAGCAGGCTAGAATGAGTACTTAGCCCGTGATTTTCTTTTCAAGTGGTGGAGTGGAATGAGCATGAATTCTGGAAGCAGAACTGGGTTAAAAACTGCTCTCTCATCACTCAGATGTACAAACATCCATCAATTGTAGGTTTTATCAAAAAAAAAAAAGAAGAATCAAAGAGAATTAATACTTACCTTAAAAAATACTCTTAAAGAAGTGGCACTGTGGCTCAAGTGGTAGAGCACTAGCCTTGAGCTAAAGAGCTGAGGGACAGCGCCTAGGCCCAGGGTTCAAGCCCCATGACCAACAACAACAACAACAAAATGTCCTTAAGTATAAGATCATGAGATAAAATGAGTGCTACAGAGCATAGTACACAGTAGATACGGAGTAAGTGTTACTTCTTTTCTTCCCCAGCTGGAAACGATGGCTGTAGCATGTTTTGATGACACACAGAGTGGACAGTTCCACTGAAAGTGTATAAGCTGTAAATGGCAAACAAGCTGTACAGAAATTAACCCTGATAACATAGCTCAGCTTTACAATGACACAGAATCACTCTCTAGATTAATGAATCCTCCTCATGTCTTCATGGAACTCAACTCTTTTCACTTCTGGCTTCTTCATTGCCTCTACGCTTTCAATAACTCTTCAACACATTTTGATAGGCGACTCTCTATGTGCCACACTTTATGCTGAATGCTGGGGAAGAAAAGAATGACTTAGCAGTCATGGTCCTTATTGTCATAGACTTGTACCATTAAACAGATGGGTTAACAAGCACTCCAAAAAAATATCCACTATCCACATTCAAAATAAGTGATGACACTTACTTCAGTTATTTGGGAAGTATAACATTCATGGGAATAGTTGTCTCTAAAATACACTGGAAAATCTGCCCAAATATTATTCCATTCCTTTTCTAACTGATATCATCCACTTCCAAAACACAATTTCATTGCTCTTGAGGAAGACAGCTGTGTCTTTGCCAATGAACAAAATATTCAGCATATTACATTGACCAGTGAAAAAGTGTTTGTCTAACATAAAGAGAATCTTCCTTCAAGTATGCAGCTCAGTAATAAGAGTATAAAATATGGTTGATGAATCAAATGTTTCCATTAAGGACCTACTCAAAGGTAAAATCTATTCCAAACACTTGAATGCTAAGCAGTAAATTATTGGGTGCCTTCTTTTCTCTGTGGTACTGCAGTACTTCGTTTCTCCATGATTGGATGTTGACAAGTAACTAAGTCAACATGAGTGTTTTGATTTAGGTGTCTTTTAGAAATGGGATTATCCCTTCCTTACTACTTCCCTCCTTTCTCCCTCCCTCCTTCCCGCCTTCCTTCCTTTGGCTCCCTTATTGGAGGCGTTATGGTTATATATTAGCAATATAAAGGCACGATGTGATTTTTTTTCCAGCTTCCCAATTGCTGGCAAGGAAGCCATCTTTATACTGAATGGAGCCTTGCTCCCCATGCTGAGGATTGCAAATAGCCTTCTGTTTATTCCTTTATCGGCTGTAGAAGCAAAATGAGCCATGTGTTGCCATTATGATGGCCTGACTTCGGAAGGAAATGTGCAAACAAGCCTGTATATTTTTACTGAGCTCTCAATTAGTTTAATTTCAAATTGAAATGCGCTTCCTAGCTGCAGTGTCATGAAACGGAAGAGGAGGGAAGAGCAGGACTGTGCGATGCCCCTCCGGCTCACGGCTCCTTGTGCTGGTGTCAGCCCTGTCCAGAGACAGCTTCTGAGAAGACATCTGAGAAACTGGAAATACTTAATTGTGATATAATTAAAGTGAAATATATTTGTGTGTAATTTGCATTTCAATTTGTCATTGATGATGATTAGCTTCAGTAACTTTATGTACTGTAGCTAACCACCACTTAGAACTCTAAGAAAATTAGCATTTACATATTAATAACCTATGATAATGCTGAAGGGCATAAATTAATGAATTCTGGGCCCAGCATGCCTGATCCAGCATCTGATTGAGCCTTTCTCAAATCTGAACATGAGGAACTTGTCGTTTGAGCATCAAATAATCAGGGAAGTTGGAACCAATATAGCCTGACTTGGTAGAGTGTTCACTAGAGCTGAGAAAGTGTTTTAAGGTAAATTAGTTTTAAACTCAAGGAGGGCGACAAGATTTATTTTAAAGGAAAGATAAATAGTAGGATTCTGAAAATGAACAGGTAGAAATTAGGAAAATATAGAGTGAAAAACAAAAATACTGACAGTCCAGGAGCAGAGACAGCGGTGAGAAGCTATTAAAGGTGAGACCTGGAATGAATGTATTTGATTATCATCTCTTGAATCAGTTCTACAGATGCACCGACCTTTGCATTGTTCCAGCCAGCAAATACTTTTACACGTGTGAAAATGGTTGTACACCCTGACCTCCCCCCTCCAAAAAATAAAAAAGAAATTTAGGGCCATGTTTTTGTCAACTGTGAAGAAAATAATTTCATTAGCTGAACTTAAGTTGCAAAGCAATACATAATTAATGATTATAATTGGTTTGCTCACAAGGAATCATTACATTTCTATGTCATACTAGCTGCCAGTTTTCAGACCCTGAGCTTTAATGACTTAACTACTGGTGAGTGTAAGCATGATTGGATCTTGTAGGATAACTGGCCCAAAACTCAAAGGAAACTTTCAATTGCCAGTCGTGGCAAGGATTTTGGTGGCTTTGAATCCATCATAGATCTCTCTTTTTTCCTTTGTATCTTTCACCAGAAACTATGATTTCATTCATTCAACAAAAATGAAGTCAGTCTTTTTCATATGCCAACTTTAGGGCCTACAGTTATTTCAATACACAAGGCAGTCAAGTTCCCTCTTCTTATAGAAAATGAACTAATAACCTTAGAGATAGTGAATCAAGTAAAGCAAATAAAAATTTCAAACAGCAGTGGGGGCTTCAAAAAGAACAAAACAATCAGGACATCTTAGCAGACTCACAGTTTTACTGAGGAAACCATGACAAGTCTAAGCAAGGCGCAGCAGCTAGAGCAAAAGCTGGAAAGTGAGAAAATGAGTTTAAATCACAGGGAAGAAGAGAGCATGCTCGCCACTCCATGTCCCCCCCCCCCCTCTGCTTCTCCAATACAGTGAAAACCCAGCAGCAAGTGTCTTAAGTAGAGATGAAATGGAATCTTCTGTTCTCTGCTCAGTGAAGCATAATTGAGGATGGTGAAAACTGTATAGAAGTACAGTTTGGAGACCACTGTAACTGATTGAGCAAGAAAATGGCTGCATTGGCCCTAGAGGACTGAATGGGTTTAGAGCATTTTGAATGGATTTAGCTGTTTGGGGTGTAAACTGTTTGAGGTTTTTCTCATAACTTGTCTATGTGGAGAAAAGAAAGATAAGAATTAAGGCTATTTTGGCCGAAGGCCATGCTTCTTATTGGAATAGGGTAAAATAATGAATAATGGAAGGTAGACAGGAGGGTGAAGAGTTCTGGTATGGCTCAATAGCTAACCAGAAAGACACTTTAAGTCATTGAAATTTGAGTCTGAAGCTCACAGAAAAGAAAAAGACAAGTTATTAACCATGGAAATTTTGGAACATGGGTGATATCTGAAGGCATAAACACAGACACAACTATTTAAAGTAGATGGAGTGATATTTTTATATCCAAAGTTTCATTAGACAGGAAGATAGAAGCAAAGGAAATGGAAGATACATTGTCAGATAAGAAGACACCCAAGAGCCAGGCACTGGTGGCTGATGCCTGTTATCCCAGTTACTCAGGAGACTGAGATCTGAGGATCACAGTTGATTGCCAATCCAGGGAATGAAAGTCTGTGAGACTCTTATCTCCAATAAACTACTTAGAAAAAGCCAGAATTGGTGCTATGACTCAAGTGGTAGAGCCTTAACCTTGAGCACAAAAAGGCACACACACACACACACACACACACACACATACATACACACACACAATTATGGAAGTACACTGTTGACAATGCCAAAAAAAAAGAAAATGTTTCAAAGGGAAAAGTGGCTTACAGCTGGTATTCCTAGTTCCTTGAGAGGCTGAGAGCTGAGGATCATGGTTCAGGGCAGGAAAGTCTTTGAGACCCATTTCTCCAATTAATCACCAAAAAAAGCCAGGAATAAAGGTATGACTCAAGAGGTAGTGTGTTATCCTGGAGCAAAGGAGCTCACAGACAGCACCCAGGCCCCAAGTTCAAGCCCCAAGTCCAGAAGGTGGCAAGCCCTAGCTACCAGCTTTTCACAATTATTCCCTTTGGCCACTTCCTGGTTTCTAGCAATTCTATAATCTGAGAAGAGACTCAGTGAATATTCTTCCTGAATCTTATAGACTTTCCCAACTACTGCCTTCCAAAGCTGTAAACATTTCACCTATTCCTTCTGCTTCTACCCTCTAACTCTTGCGTACAGTCACCTACGAAACACTTGACACCTCAAACTTAACATGTTGATTATGAAATCTATTCTCTATCAGCCAAAGTGATAGATAGCCTCTATCCATGTATATTCTGCATGATCACCAAAGGTAAGCCACATTCTTTCCTTTATCCTGATCTTCCTTATTATCCTCATCCAACAGTCTATTAAATCCTGCCTAACTGTTTACCAGATGTTTTCTCTTCATCTCTACCTGTCACTTCTGCTCTCATTTACCACCTGATGGCCTCATTGGTCTGCAGGCATATCCTACTTGTTGATTTCTAAGCCTTTAATCACTGTTTGTCAACCATCTGCCATAGGCCAATTGTATTTCCTCCCCTCAGCTTCTTCTGTGGTAAATACAAGCATAAATTTCTTCTCTCTCCAATTATTTTCATATCTGGAAGGATCAGTTCATATTTTGGTCTGCTTGACTCCAAACCTCTTCTCTATGGGAATATTGTATTGATTATGCAAAATGCTTAACATAGTGACAGAAACCAAAAGTTGACCAAAGGGAATAATCGTGAAGAGGACTTGCTAGCTAGGGGTTGCCATTTCCCTTTTCAAATAAGCATTTGTTAATAAATGAATGTGTGCTAATGTCAGATCCGTAGATTTTTTTCAATATATTCCTTCAATATATTCTAATATATTTTTCAATATATTTCTTCCCTATAGAAGAAGGAAAATTACAAATATAACTTTTATTGACTTTCTATAATATTCCATAAACCAAGTAACCACTGTATTCACATTGAAAGGTCATATTTCACTTATCCAGGTTTAAATAATTCCAAGGCTCCATAATTAAATGAACATCAGCAGTGGTGTAGTGGGAGTAGGAACTCATTGAGAAGTGCTCACCTTACCCCCAAAACTAAAGCAATCTCCTCTTCTCCTGAACCTTCTGCCTATGTACCATTAAAAATTATAACTACCATTATCTTAGGCCAGAAAATGGTAATTCTTAGATAAAGCTACCCTATGAACAATATACAAATGGGAGACTATGAAACAGTTAAAAGGGTTTCTCTTGTCTTTTCTGCTCTTTTTGTATTTCTCAAGTGATCTCATGTTATATGTTTCACGGTTAATTCTGAGTCAACTCAGCCCTCTGGGTTTATTGATTCCACCATCAAGAAATATTTTCCACCTGCAGGCTCCATTATGTGTCTGTTGCTATGGATACAGTGAATTTTAAAAAGGAAATAATTAAGCTTTTTTAATAGCAGAAACACATTTTCAAAATTTTTCTTGCAGTCGAAGCTAGTGGACTAAAACAGAAAGAAAATAGCAGTTTCAAAAGGTATAGCTTGAAATGGTAGATAAAATTTGATAACCTATCTTTTCTTGGAGTAATTAATAAAAATTTTCTCTTTCTTATAAAATCTGAATCATAGTGTTGATGGCATGTAGTAATACACCTAAAAGTCCTTTGTAAAACAGGAACATCTGTATGAAGAAAATACTTGTTATTTCTTTCTGTGGTGAAGTTCTGAAATATTGTGTGAGGAAGGATTGTAGCAATAGCTTTGGAAAGTGCCCTGTGGCACGTAAGTGGTATAGATATTACACACGTAGTTCAAGGGATAGTTTTGAAATGTTACTTAGGATATCATGAGTACATAGATAGCAAAAGTCATAGAACCAGATGAGTGCACTTATGAACATATTTAGAGGAAAGGAGTAAGTAGAGAAAAGAGAATTTTAATGCACACAAACTACAATGAAGCAGACTTCAGATATTTCCAGAGATCAGAGGAAGACCATTCTTCAGGTGTGCAGAACACAAGGCAAGGAAGCAAAGGTGACAGACACCATAGAGGATTCCAGCAAGACAGAAGTGAAAACCTGAGGTTGAGGATATAACTGGAACCAAGTTGGCAAGAGTGGCTTAGGTGTCGAGGAAGGAAGTATAGGAGTTGAAAAAAAATGTGAAGAAAAATTTCTTCAATAAAAGAGACTATGAAAAAGTAGTGGAGTCGTAGGAAGCATGCGAGTCCTTGGCTTTACAAAATAAAGGCATTGAGATGAAAGGAAGTGAGAGGAATCATTTAAGAGAAGTAGCGTTCCAGTTAGAAAGGCTAAAATCAAGAACTCTAATAACAACAGATGTTGGAGGGGATGTGGACAGAAGGGAACCTTACTTCATTGTTGGTGGGAGTGTAAACTTGTTCAACCACTTTGGAAAGCAGTATGGAGGTTCCTCAAAAGAAGAGCTGCCCTATGACCCAGCAATCCCACTTTTGGGCATTTACCCAAATGTTTACAAACAAGACCATACTAAAGCTACCAGCACAACTATGTTTATTGCAACATTATTTACCATAGCTAAGATATGGAACCAACCCAGATGCCCCTCAGTAGATGAATGGATCAAGAAAATGTGGTATATATACACAATGGAATTCTATGCCTCCATCAGAAAGTATGACATTGCCCCATTTGTTAGGAAATGGAAAGGCTTGGAAAAATTTATATTAAGTGAAGTAAGCCAGGCCCAAAGAAACATAGGTCCCCTGGTTTCCCTTATTTGCAATATCTAGTATATGTCTGAGTCAAGCAGAAAAGGTCAGATAAGTGATGTTAGGAAAATGAACCCTAAGATACGTATTCAAATTTTTTTTTCATGCGATTGTTTCTAACACATTTATAAGATGATTTCTTTGTTGCTTTGTATGTCCCTCCCCCATGGTATAACCCCTGCTTTCACTGTATTTGATGTCGGTATAATTTGGAGAGGGGAAGGGGAAAAACAAATCGTTTAACTAGGGATACAGGTGGACCCATTGCAACAATGAGACGTACAAGTTATGTCGAAAACGAACTTTACAGCTTTTAGTGCGGGGGCGGGGGGGGGCGACGGGGAGAATTGGGGGGCGGGGAGGGGGGAGGATGGGAAGGGGAAACAAAGGAGGAGGCTGCAATGCTTGATAAGAAATGTAATCATTATCTTGCCCATGTATTTGTAACCCCTCTCTACAGTATTTTCACAATTAAAGAAAAAAGAAAAAGAAAAAAGTAGCGTTGAAGGTAAAGGAGAAGGGGACTAAGAAGAAGAATAGACTGAGTTCTTTCTGACCACACTGCAGCGATCAAGTTCAAGCCATCTCTGGGATTATCACCCACAACTTGAGAAACACCTCATATGATTTGTGTGTGACACAATACTTCAAATCACAAATTATACCATAATTTCACTAAATTTAACATCTCCAATGTGGCAGCTTGAATGAGTCTCAGTGATTATTGTATGAGAAGATATACAATGAATGGATATTATCAGTTTAAAGATGAATGGACTATTACTATATATTATGTACTTATTTATGTAATACACAATCAAACAATACTAGTTAGGCAGAACATAGAATATGTACTGAAAGCTATGAGTGGATTATTTCACTGAAAGCCTTTTCCTGATTTTAGTGTCTGTATCCCAAAGTATTTGTCAAGCTAATATCATCATACCTACTCAGTACCTTAATTCTTATTTCATAATTTTAGATGAGAACATTGAAATTCAGTTTGTTTTCTTTTATATATACTGAACACATTTATACTCAGCTGAGTTTGCTCTCTTAATTTATGTGTGCACTGATACAGTTTAATAAAATCCATTGTTTGAATAATTGTATGCTAAGCAATAATAGATGGTATAAAAGATAGAAAAGCAAAATTTTTATTTGCATGCTTCCAATACTACATTATAATAATAAACATGTAAATAATTCTACAATAAAGTTTGGGTTTATTGGACCAAATAAAAAATTGTTCAAGATATTACAGGAAGTTGCTAGCATCAAACATTTGACTGACAACCTATTTTCATATTCAGAACTCCCAATAGCCCTTACCTATCAAGACTGAAAAAAACACTAAGCAGGGAATAAAATGCTTCAAAGGAGAATATTACAACTGGAATTTTGGAAGAGAAAAATAAAATGTAACAGGATACTTCCTAAGGCAATGTTATTTGGTCTGAGACTTACATAGTTTCCAAATAATTACAAAGAAATAAGAGTAGAATGGCAGGTATCTATGAAAAAAGCAAAAATTAGATTATTTATAATGATGCAAATGAACGAAGATAAAAGATGATGAAATAGCAGAGAATTTAAATCTGTTGAGGTTCTCTAGAAAAAACTGGAATAAGGCCAATAGTGCAGTGAGGACCAGAACAATGGGAAGTCAGCATGTTTATATTGAAGATCAACTATGAACGGCAGGGGGGTCTTTGCACAGCATATTAACTGGTTGTGAACTTTGTTTCATAGCTGAGATTTTTCTGTCAGAACATTTTGTGTATGGCATTCACAAACAGATAAAGGATAGTATTGTTGTTGTTGAGAAGGAGGAAGATAGGAGAAAGCCCCAGCACTGACCACCCAAAGCCATCTCTAATGGGACCCAACGAAAGCTACTCAAACCCTTCTGGAGATCTCCTGAAGTTCCTAGGGTGGAAAAATACTGTTTGGAAACGAGCATACGAAAATTGTACACTGCATACCTTTTTCTGAACAAGAGCTAAAGTTTGTGTGTACTTTCAGCACCACACTGAAAGTGTGACTTTGAATTCTAAAGTTCTTGGACTTTATTTTTTCAGTAGTACAAAATGAAAATTATTTGAATAAAGTGCTGGTGGGTAGAACTCATTGAGAGGACAGCTGCTGCTTAGCGTATGCAAGAACCTGAAAAAATACTAACTGAATCAGATTACCAAATAAAGGTTAATAATAGTCCACAAATTACATGAAAATTAAGAGAACACGAAAATATGAAAAATAAGAGATTGCTGAGTAACTCCGGATTTAAGCCTAACTGAAGCATACTTATATAAACACATCCAAAGCCTTGGTAGCATATTTAAGAAGTTAACATCAGATCTCACAGCATGATTTACTGATCCATTTAAGTTATAGGAGTTGAATTACATAACAACTAAAGGTGCCCAAAGGGTAAATTAAAATGTTACTTACATCTTGCCAGAAAACTTCTGTCAGTCACACTGTCAGACCACAGTTTCAGAGTGGTCATTCAATTCACAAACTTTCTACTTCCTGGGGAAGCAAAGAATTAGACTTCCATGTTGTGCTCTCACAATAGAGTTCTTTATAAACTCTACTACAATATCTATCAAAAATAACGGTATTTGTTCAAATCAGTATCTGAGCACCTCAACTATAGTACTTTGTCCTCCAATAAGTTTACCCTCTTAATTAGCAATAGAATCATTTAAATGATAGTAATGTATTCAAACATCTGTTGACATCTGTTTATAATTGTCTTACATGTCCTCACAGGTTAATACATATTCATAGACAATGTAAATGAGATCTGAGTGGTAGAGGGCTTACCTAGAAGGCTCTGAATTCCATTCCCAGTATGGGAGATAGGTGTATTAACTTTTTTTTTTTATTAACTTAGAGGGATAAAGATATAACTTTCAGATAGAGTATTTGTCCAGCATGTACAACACTTTGGGTGTAATCCCTAGCTATCATGTAATTAATGAATATTAATTCCTGAATGTGCCGATAGTTAATGCTTGCTTTTCTCTCTTTCAGTTTGTTCCCAGTATTCCAGAGGAGTCTTTGCAATCTTTGGACTCTATGATAAGAGGTCAGTGCATACCCTGACCTCGTTCTGCAGCGCCTTACACATCTCCCTCATCACACCGAGTTTTCCCACCGAGGGGGAGAGCCAGTTCGTGCTGCAGCTGAGGCCTTCCTTACGAGGGGCCCTCCTGAGTCTGCTGGACCATTACGAATGGAACTGTTTCGTCTTCCTGTACGACACAGACAGGGGTAAGTCCTCTTTCCTTATCTACATCACAGAAACACCTGCCCTCTGTTGGGAAACGGCTTTGCATCACTTGTTTGACTTTGCCAATTGCTCTTGATTTTTTTAACGGTTAAAATGATTACTTAATGGGTATCATCAATATTTTTAGTTTGACTGTGGAGGAAAATCTAATTTAGAAACACCCCTAATTCATAAAGTTACTTATAAGTAAACCATACTCTAACTGTGCTGAATATAATTATGAGGATAAGGCAAACAAACCAAGGTGATTTTTTTTCCCCTATCATATAAGTCGTATCCTTGGTGACCAGTCTATGTGGAGGTTTTTACATAGATAAAACATTATCTGGCCTATTTTCCAGATACAATTTGATTATGATGCTGTTTACCTAGAAATAGCATCAGATCCCACAGTTGAGGTTTGAGATCCCTCAATTCAGATACCCACTAGTGCGCCACTGATTGGCTAGCTATATATGAATCCCACAATCCCCTCCTTTAGGTAAGCTTATTTTTCCTTCCTGATCAATAAAGAGAACTTGGAGAATCATACGTTGCGGATGTATAAACCTTTTGATAGTAATTTGCAATTTGCATTGTCTGCATATCTTTTCTTTCCCCTACAGTGAAAGTGCTTCTGCACAATTATATTTTATTTTTCCTCTTTATGTCTCACATAATGATCCCTGACAGCGATGCAAAATCAATGTGAAATGAATGAGTTAAACAAATGTGCTCAACAATAGGTATCAAAAAATTTCGGACTCTAATGACTACTCATGTAATTTGTTTTTGAATAATGGTGCGATGGTTTTTGTTTTTGGGTTTTTTTTTTGGATCAAATAGTTAACAGAGATGCAAAAGGCAAAAGTCACCTGGAAGAATGTTACTTCTCTGAAAGGCAATTTTCTTACCATGAAAAAATATCTAAAGACAATATTCTCAATTTAGAATTAAGCCTAAATATTCAGAAAAAGAAGTTGCCTTTCCCAGTAACTTAAAACCTTGAGCATTTCTTCAAATCTAATTTTAAAAAATGTTATATTTTTAGTGGAAAAGATACTATTATAAATATATTAACAGTAGCTATTCCTTATATGAGTTAGATCTTTTAAACAAATATACCTTTTGCTTGTGTCTGTTACCCAGTCTTGAATGTTTATGGCATGTTTTAGGTCAGTCTTAACACCTTTAGTAACAAGGTGAATTTATGAGCTAGAGAGAGATGAAGGGAAAGAATCCTACCACTTTTCAATCCTAATCAACACTGCTAGTAGTTCTCAAATCTGTTACAATGCACAGTAATTTAAAGTCTCATCTATAGAATCTGCAATGGCTGAAAATTGCCCCATTTTACTAAATCCTGGTCTCTTTAATGTTTTTAGTCTCCAAGTTTTATGTGTACTATTGCTCGTAGAGCTGATGGTGTTATTTCAGAGGTTGCCAAATATCTCATATGCACTATCCTATACATTATAATGTTACATAAATTGTTCCTAGGAGAAAAATGTTTGGCAAAGAATAGAGTAGAAAATTTTCCTTTGGCTCATCTTGGTTGTTTTCTTTGGTTTGTTTCATTTCTTGTTAGCATCAATTTCACAAGAATATATTCTCCTCATTGCATAACAGGTTTACAGAGCACAGGAAATAGTATCTTGGGTGACATCATGTAAACACGATTCTATCTAAGAAGAAAGCTGGTGTAAAAGGGGGCAGAAGGGGACAGAGAACTTTTGTGGGGGAGCAGAGGGGTGTAATTATTTCTACTTTCAGAGTTTCACTACATGCATGCTTTTATTTTTTTAATTCTCTCATCCTTTTGCAAAATGTCAAGATCTAAGGAACAAAAAAAAAAGGAGCAAATGAAACATCTAATTTTTCCCTTAGTAAATAAGTCTTAATAAATCCTGTTTTCATTTTGGGTTCTTAGCTCCAGTTCTTTGGTCTTCCATCTCTTTCTCATATTTCTAGATTTCTTTACATTTTTTTCTCTTTCTTCTCCTTTCCTAGAAACCTAGAGTTATGGGTGGATAGACAACATGATTTCAGGCAAACTGGAAATTATAATACTTATTTGTTAACAGAAGTGGATGTTACAATGACTAATTTTCTACGTTGTCTTTTTGGTCTATCGGTTGGTTATAGTCCATTTAAATTATCAGTTAACTCAGGATTTAGTTGACAAAACAAAAAAACTTTGTTTGCAAAACTTGCAACTCCTGTTTACAATATCAAATCAGAAAACTCACTAAGGGAGATACTGTTTTAAAGAATGTCTGATTAATAACAGTCATTTGTTTCTGTAGGTGTTCTAACTGGCCTAAGGGATGCCAAGATGGCTGGTAAACCATTATTTTTAGGTGTATCTGTGAAGATGCATCCCAGGAGGCTAGCCTTTAAGTTGAAGGACTGACTAAAGATTTCCCTCAGCACAGTTAGTCAATACCACAGTCCATTCAGATTCAAAGAGAAAAAGATGCAGAGGAAAGATGGACTTGCTGTCTGTGCTTGAGTTGGGCCATTTGTCCTCCTGGTTCTTTGGCTCTTAGAACAAACACCAGGATTAAAGTCATCCATCCTCTGATTCTCATGCCTTACGATGTAGACTGAGATTTTTGCCATTGTCTTTCTTCTTCTCAGTCGTTCAAACCTGTACTGAAAACCACTCACTGGGTTTCTAGCTTGTACAGGTTACATTATGGAGTTTTTCAACCCCCATAATCAGAGGAATCAAACTCTTGCAATAAATCCCTCCAGATGGATAGTTTGAAAGTAGGGTGGATGGATGGGTAGGTGGAAGGAAGGAAGGGAAGGAGGGAGGAAGGGAGGGAAGAAGGGAAGGAAAAAGATTTTTTTTTCTGAAGAACCCTTATTAGTAAGCTACCTAAGCATTCCCTAAACTCTAATTCATCCATAATATAGTAAGATCACCTTATTTGTGGACTTCTTATATGAGGTTTTGACCAAGTGTGGTCAGAATAATAAAATCAAAAGGAATTTCAAAAACAAGACCTTTTCATCCATCCCCCCACCCCCCTTACCCCACCCC
>NW_012267226.1:12744393-12852172 GCF_000151885.1 Dipodomys ordii
CCACCCCACCCCCACCCCCACGCCCTGCATTGTACATCTCAGCTGATCCCTGGCCCACGTGATCATGAGGATTGTTTACATGGCTGTGTGTCCTCCCCTAAATTTTGTGAAATTCTGCTTCCCAAATAGTGAATGGTTTAAAAAAAAAAAAAGCAAAATGGTGCCTAAGAAGCAAGTAAAATTGAATATGTTTAAGTGACAAGGAGAAAATTTGAAATTTGTTGAAAGGAGGCGTATCTTTAGTGAAAGTCAGTGGATGGTACAAAAGAAATGCATCAGGCATCTGCAGTACAGTACTAAACTCTGTGCATTTACCCAGTGGAGGTCTCCGGGGAACCTTGTACTCAGGGATGCTGAGGATCTACTGCATAGCAGAATGGCAGATGGCAGAACAAATAACTATATTCCTTATAACACACGGACATGAATTCAGACCAAAGTAAAATTACTGATATGACTTCCTTCTTTGGAATCCTTTTAGATAACAGTGGAATGGGATAGGTCAGAGCTAACTAGATAACTTTTAGGTGAGCCTGGTTCCATGCAATGTCTACAGGACAAGATTATGAAGTCCCCATTTTCTCCACTTCCAGTTCTTAACTACCACACTTGCCAATGCTCTGACAGCAGACATCTACCCTGGATAGTGCCGCTTAATAACTGTAGCTCATTCTTTGTATTAAATACAGGATTAGCAGCCAGGTGGTGATGGCTAGTGGCTATGATCCTAGCTACTTAGGAGGCTGAGATCTGAGGATTGCTCTTTGATGGCAGCCCAGGCAAAAAAAGCCTGTGGCACGCATCTCCAAGAAACTACCAAAAAGCCAGAAGTAAACCTGTGATTCCACTGGTAGAGCGTGGAGCATTAGCCTCGAGCAAAAGTTCAGGGACAGTGACTAGGCCCTGAGTTCAAGCCACAGGAACAACACTGTGTGTGTGTATGTGTGTGTGTGTGTGTGTGTATGTGTAATAAACAGTGAAACCTATAGCTAACTGAAAAGAATTAAGAATCGTTCATATTCTACCCTGGTATTACCCAAGAAAGAATGAATAACTTATCTTTTAATGTACAATAATACAAAGCCCTGTATTCTTAACCCAGAAAATGAAAATATTTCCTGCCTATAAATGATCATACTTGAGTCTGAAATGCTCACGAGAATGAAAAGCATTTCCCTTTGTGTAGATCTCCTAGGAAAACATTCAGATAGTTATCTGTGGTTTTGTGAACTCATAAGATTTGAGCTATATTTTTTTAACTCATGCAGATACAATTGTTTATAAACTTGGATTCCATTCATGGTCAGACTGGGCATCAAATATGTACTTGCAGCCAGTTGTCAAGGGTGAGCTTAATCTTAGCCCATTCTAACCAGAGGAGAACACCATTAATGGTTCCTTTTGAGCCTATAGCCCTGATCTCTAGCCCCATCGAGACCAGCAGGAGAGCAGAGGAAGATTAGGCTATAAAAACAATAACAAGGCTCTTCTCACTTATCACAGAGGGAGAAACAGAGTTCTGGAAGCAGCAAGGCAGCCCCATATCTCTCTGTTAGCATCTTCTTTGGATTACTACAGTATGTATTCCCTGCCCTCATTAGCCCACAGACTCCACAGACTGCTACAGGTTGGGATTGAGAACATGAGCAATAGATGGAGAGGCAAGTGAATGAAATAGAGCACATCACAGGTGTCTTTATGAGCAGGGTTTGGGATGAATCCTCTTCCTTTGGTGTGCGTTTGTGCTGAGCCTAAGTGGGGTTGGCTGTCACCACCTCACAGATGCTAGGTGTAGCTTGTTGACTGACAGATCGCCAGGGTGGTGGCTGTTCTTGAAAGACGAGCAGATATGATCCAGGTGTTTGGGGGGGGGCGGTTCTGTCCCTGTAAAGGAAATTCAAAATGCCAACCAACAAATCACAAGAGGAGGGTGTAGGAATCCAGTAGGCTTCTCATTTTTCCCCATGTTGAGTCCTTTAATGCTTTTTGAAATACGGAATTTGTGTGCAGAAGTTTTGTTTTGCTTAGAGCCCTGAGCATCATGTAAACCTGTCATTGAGTTATTCAACCACGTCTAAGAGGAAACCTGTTCCCTAACGTCCTTCAACTATGAATATAAAGTCTTAATCATTTTATTTCCCGTAAAATCGCATAGGCTTTCTTACCAATTGCACATGTTCATGGTTTCCTGATAAGTCTTTCAATTTAAAAAGTTGCTCCCTCTAAAGATCTGGAGACAAAAGACTCCTTTTAGAGCTCTAATTGAACACATAGCCTCCATATTTTATTACATCAATAAATTATATGAATGAAACAATGGGAATGCACAATTAACACTGAAATGCTTGCAGTGTGAAACCTATGCTGAAATTCAGTTTTATTCAACAATACTTTATAGGTTATCCATCACATTATGGGGAAAAAAATGGTCCTGGGGTCTATGGAAAGCAGTGACTTAATACGTGTTGAAATGAGAGAAAAGCTTTAGATACAAAATATACATTTCCTATAGTTGAAGCCATGACAGACCATCAGATCTCTTGCATTTCCAAGGAGAAATAGAATTTTTCTGTTTGGTGAATGCAAGTACAATTTTTTTAAATGCAGAGAATGTCAATTTAGGACAATTACATGACTAGAACACTCAATGCCTGGATTCAAATATAGGCCTCTGCCCTTGTCACACGTTTGACCTTGGGTAAAATCCCTAAAACCACTGGAAACTTTGTATCAAATTCAAACCTACTTTGATTCTACTAGTTTGCTGAGTTATAAACTGCTTATAAATGTCTTCCATGTAGGAGTTGTTAGTTATACCTGATATTTATTGCTACTTTGCTATCAGTATGCTGATACTACAATAATTTATACTTACATTTCAAACATAGATATCATTATAATAGTCTTACCATGAATCAAAAGTGTTTATATTTTGTATTATGAAACTTGGGCCTTCTAAAAACATGGACATTTCTGGTTGTACATGTTAAACTGATGAAGGAACAAATCAAAACACATATTTTGATTGCTTAATCTCTTTTTCCTTCCTAGATCTCCCTTCCTCTAATTGCTTCTAAAGTGCGGGCACTTCCCCTTGGTTCTGTCTTCACTCACTTCGCCTACTCTGTAAACTTCTTAAATGCGCATGTCACGTTCCTAATTAGACTTATCTCCTAACTTCTCATCACTCTTTAGAAAGTACAAATTTCTTTACAGATGGCTCCACAAGCTGTCTGCTGACCACTGCTCCTGTCTCATCCCAGAGCCCCGTTCTCCTGAAACACTACCCTCCAGGGGGAGGGGAAATGGCCTTTCCAAGGATGGTCAGCACGGGGAGGGGGGGAGAAGGGGTCTTTCTCTTGCCTTGGTAGTTTTGCAAATCTCATTTCCTTGATTGCAAACATATTTTGCACACTTTGCTCTTTGATTAAGTCCTCTTCTTCTTATATTTTCCCATCTGAAGTCTTCTTCCACCTGCTTAGGGGAGTTTGTTCCCTTCCTCCTCTTCCCATTGCACAGGCATTCTGTTTTCACCCACCGAACACTTTTGTTTCATTTTTTAAATCCCTTCACCATTAGACCCTTCAAAGTTGCACAGAGCAGGGAGTCTGTCTTACTGAGTTTTTCTGAATAAGGATACCATCCTTGGTTATGGTTACACCTAATCAATGCTAATAAATGGATTCTATTTCTAAATTCACCTGGTGTAGGAAGGACTTCCAAGTTTGTATTTAGAATTCCCTTCTTTCCCTGAACCAGACTCACTTGCGTATTAGGCACTAGCTCAACATTACAGGAATGAATCAGTCTTCTGCTCCCTTCAATGGTTTCATTTTGGTATTTTCCCTCTGGTGGCACTTTGTTAGTAATACAATTCTTTGCTGCTTTCTTCTCCTTCATGTAGTTATACTCAACCCATCATTAATCTTGTCAAGTTACCCTATGTGCACCCAATTGTCTCTATTCTAGTATCTGCTGCTTTTGTCAGAGTCTTCTTCACTTCCTACATTAACCATCTTTTCTCCTTTGTACCAAGATTGTCCTCAATCCAGCTTCCATGAATTTGTCAGAGTGATCTAATGGCTATTTTTCTTCTTTCTTCAAATGCTATTCAATAGTGCCCTTGAATTTATAATTATCTTAATGTACTTGACAATTCTGTGGTAAGGTTATATTACCCATCTGGAATATATTGCAGACTAGAACATATTCTTCAATTCTAGATGAGTTTGCATAAGTTCGGATGACTTTTCCTCAAAAGTTTAATAGAACATTTCGTAAAACATTTGGGCATCGAGTATGTAAAGGAATTTTTAACCAAGGTTTCCATTTCTATTATGATTGTAAGACTATGGAAAGTTGTCTTATTTCTGCAATGCCACATTTGTTAAGACACATAAAATACATTTGTATGAAGTAGTGAATGGATTCTAACTAAACACAAGATGTTTCCCATAATACTAATCCTTTGAAACATTGAGAGATTTCTTTTTCAATTAATAGTCAGTCAACAATATTTCAATCTCAAAGGAGAGCATGTGTTATCTAATTTTAGCAGCAAGTTTTTTTTATAACATGTTTCTTCAATCCTCATGCATCTTTATTGAATTTCTGATTGTACAAACTGAGAAAGGTATATGGATATCTTCAACCTTGGTCATAGATTTGTCAATTTCCTAGGGTATATGTACACATATACATATGCATATATATGTATATGTATATATGCATATGTATATGTATATTGTGTATATATATGCATATACATATATATATATATATATATAAACTCAAAACATTTGCAATTTTTAGTTTCTTCCTGGTAAATGGAACCTCCCTTTGGGGGTGCTAGTACTGAGTACTGAGGCTTGAATTCAGGGCCTCTTCACTCAGCTTTTGTGCTCCTTGCTGATGATCTATCATTTTAGCCAAAAATGGAGGATTTTCGGATTTTTGCAAGTTAATCACAGACGAAGTCTCTCAAATTTGTCTTCCCAAGATGACTTTGAAACATTATTCTTGGATCTCAGCCTCCTGAGTAGCTAGGATTTTAAGTGTGAACCACCAGCACCAGGCTTGCACTAATGTTAGACTATTTTAATGGGTCCCTCACTCCTTTGTAAGGCTTTGTGTCCTGAAGTATTTTATTTCTAATACCAAAATAGCTTCTCTAGATTCCTTTCGATTGAAATATTTTCCAAGTGTACCTTTTGCCACCTCTTTTTTTGTTGTTGTTGTTGGTCATGGAGCTTGAACTCTGGGTCTGAGCGCTGTCCCTTACCTCTTCAGCTCAAGGCTAGCACTTTACCACTTGAGCCACTGCACCACTTCCAGTTTTCTAGTGTTTTATTGAAGATAAGAGTCTCACAGTCTTTCCTGCCCGGGCTGGCTTTGAATCACGATCTTCAGATCTCCTGCGTAGCTAGAATTACAGGTGTGAGCCACCAGCACCCAGCTTTTACCTCTTCATTTGGAAATTTTCTTCATCTTTATGTTTTATGCACATCACTTTGGTGGCAACACTGCCATTGTACATACGGTACTTTACGAGGTGTGCGTGTTCTGTATTTCATTCTTCCCATGCCCAAAAGATAGCTAGAAACGTTAATATATATCATTACTAAGATTACTGAGATTAAAATACTTAGAACTCAAGTAATTTTTCTAAAGTCACACAGTAGTTGGTAATAGAGCGAGGAGTCATTTGCCTTTGTCAGTCAAAGAAGTAGACATTGTGTTCATTGTGTCTTTCTAATGAGGGAGAATGATCTGCTCCTGGGTCCATATTCTTTTTCTGTAAATGGCCAGGTAGAAGATATTTTAGGTGGTATGGTTTGTGTCACAACTACTCATCTGTGAGATAGTAGATAGTGATCAACAATGCATAAAGAAATGAGTATGCCTAGCCTCTAGTGAAAAGTCTCTTTATGGACACTTAAATCTGAATTTTTTTTTGCAATTTTAATGTGTCATAAAATGCCAGTTTTGTTTTTCATTTCCCCCTCTCTAAACTTCAAAAGTAAGAAAATCATTCATACCTCAAAAACTATATGCGGTGGTGGTCTGTATTTGATGGGTTTGTGCTCAGTCGTTTTCAATATGTATATTGATTTTCATTTTTAAAAAGTATGATCATTAAATATTATGCTACTTGTCAAGATTACCCTGGGTTACATTGCAAATCCAGTTAAGTGTTAGAAGCACTTTTCTAATTACAAGAATAAATAAGGTATTGTCCACGTGTGTGAGCACGTACACCCTCTGAAGATACCTCTTATTCGTATTCCTTTGGGCAGTCAGGATTTTGACTCTAGAAATGGATAAATTTTTGTTTAGAGTCAGGCTAATAACCCTTCTGACCATTATTTTCTCTGTTTATTGTGTCTCTCGTCAATGATTCAAACAATTGTCTGATCTTTTGTAATATTAGCAAAATCTCTAGAGATATTGTACTCATTTATTTTGGAATTCTTGCCAACCAATGTTTTGAGCATTTTTTTTTAGCAACAGGGCTCAACTACTTGCCACATCCTAACAAACTGAAGGAGAAAAACCACAGTAACATAAAGAATATTTGAGATTATCGTTGAGTCACTTGGAAGCCATGTTTCAATGCATATGCGTGGTGCTGTACAAATTTGGGGGAAAGGATAGAGACCCCACAGTTTTAAAAATAAATGGATAGCTTATCAAAATGACAGAAGACCTTCATGTTCTTTGTGGGAGAACAAAATGGAAAGAAAGGTCTTAGATCTCCTAGAAGTAAAGGGTGTGAGAAAAGAGCATACCAGACAAACCGACCAGTGCATTGGGTCAAAAGGTCATGGAGTTTTGCAAATGGTGAGAAGCCTGTATGGCTCCACACCAGAACCGCACACGATTTACAGGGCATGGAGATTGAAAAACTCAGCACAGTTGCGCTTTCAACTGAGCTCTCACTAGAGTTTGTTGTCTTTGTGACAAGTAAGTGGGCGATCCAGGCTTCACATGCAGAGAGTCTGGCCTCAAATGAGTGTTCTTAACTAATAGTATGTCACCAACGAGGACCTCCCCCTTTAATTTGAATCAAAGAGAGCTAAAGAATACCATGGAGTAAGTAGCTTCTGGAGAATTGCTATAGAACAGTAAGCAGCACTGGGGCTAAAATTAATCAAATAAATGAATAAAACAGAGTCTCTCACATATCCAAATACTTCAGCTTTAGGAGTTTATTTCTGCATGGGCATTTGAGTGCTGCAGCTGCCGTCTGTACTCTTTTGTGTGGCCACAGGTGTTTGATGTACGATGGGAACTCATAATGGCAGATGACAAGACAAGCATCATGGACCCTGCCAGCCCCAGGAGGCAGTGCCAAGTTGAAAACACAGAGTAAAACATACGCATTGCCAGTTTTCTTCCAAATGGATTTTTATTGAAGAAAAACAGAGTTGTCTTCTAAAAAAAAATAAAATAAAATCATCTGGAGATGGATAAAGGACGATCTTAGCATAAAAAAATAAGTGGCATTAGTCAGCTTAAAAAATTACAATGCAGCTAAAAACTGGAGATGATAAAAGTGATAAAAAATCAGTTAAATCAAAAAAAAATGATCACTTCAAGATGACATAGAAACAACCATCAGAATCTACATATTTCAGTTTTAGGAAGTCGAAGAGTTGCTTTGCTTTTCTTGTAGAAATTCTGTTTAGAGAAAGAAAAAAAAAAGGAAAAGGGAAGAAAGATACCATGCACCGTGTTTTTAAAACAAAGAACACACCTGGTATTTTCTATGAGCAGATGTTTAATGGTAAGTGGAAAGAGGCTAGAGAATGCTACAGAATTCCTCCTTGTGACAAATCAAATGGGTGTCTATGCATGATCTCCTATATGTTCCAATCTATCTATCAGCTTAGAAGTATGTAGCAAAGACTAAACAGAGTACACATTCCTGTTGTAGAAACTACACTATGTCCATAAGAGAGGTACAAAGAAAAGAAGCCCACTATCAAATTTATTACTCATATGCTTCTTATTTATTTATTTATTTATTTATATTTATTTATATTTATTTTTATTTTATTTTATTTGTGAACATACTGTACAGAGGGGTTACAATTTCATGGGCAGGATAATGCGTACATTTCTTATCAAGCATTGCAGCCTCCTCCTTTGTTTACCCTTCACATCCCTTCCCAGCCTCCTCCCTCCCCCCCAACCCAATTCTTATTTATTTTTTTTTTGTCAGCTGTCAGGCTTGAACTCAGGGCCTGGGTGATGTTCCTGAGCTTTTTGCTCAAGGCTAGTGTACTACCACTTTAAGCCACAGCAACACTTTGGTTTTCTGGTGGTTCATTGGAGATAAGAGTCTCACAGACTTTTCCTGCCCGGGCTGGCTTTGAACCATGATCCTTATATGTCAGCCTCCTGGGTAGCTAGGATTATAGGTGTGAACCACTGGAACCTGACCTCTCAGATGCATTTTTAATTGAAAGAAAAACTCAGAAGTTCATGTAGGCTTTCCATTAGAGGAGAGGGACAGTGGCCCAGAGTGACAACTTGGAAGAACAGGAAGCAGCAGGAAGGCAACACGATCTGCATGAGGAGCTTAGAGTCGAGTAAGTAACTGTGAGCTGTGGAACAAATACTGGCTTTCTCCAGCTTCGCAGACCTAGGTCAGTGACTGGCATACAACTGGTGTTCGGTTAGTGTCTAATGTTGTGTAAAATGACATAGCACCTTCCTATACAGATGATACCACACCATAAGCCCTCGTGTTATTTGAGGCACATACATGACTGGACAGGATTACAGAGAGGGCAGGTCATATTGCTCAGAGTCAGAGAAAAGGATAGCATAGCAGTCAAATAGAGCTTGATATTAACTGAGAGGTTTCTGGAAGAATTGGAGGGAAGGGGAGTAATGAAGGGAGAACCATGTGCACAAGCCCATGGTGGCTGCACACAGTAAATTCTTCAGGATTGCTTGAGAAGACAAGGTGTGGGATGAGGAGAAAGAATGAGACTAACGGGGTTATTTGGGACAGAAGAGAAGAGACAAAGTGGGATTGTGGCTGTCCTACCTGAGATTTGGGGTTTGTGCTGTAGGTAAAGGAATGCCTTTTTAAGTAATGACTTAAAGTTTATCGCTTCAAACCATTATAGCAGACTCTTTGAGCAGAAAACCAACGGCAAATGTCAGAATGCACCCTGTGAATAAGTAAAACGAGCATCATACAGCACATACCCGTAAATGCTAAGCAGGTGTTGAGTATATGAGTCATGAGAGTAGGCTGGCTGTAGTCAAAGTTTATCATTTCCATCAGAGCCAAATCTTATTTTTAAAGACTTTTGCTTTTAGTTTATTTTAAAATAACAAACAAGACTCAAACCATGAGTTAAAGTAACTCATGGATTCCTAAATCCATTGCATATTTCAGTGCATAGTATGTGCACTGTAATCCTCCTATTTTAGGTTTTCTACTGTAGCTGGGAATGCAGGTTAGGCCATAATGCCCAGATTCTTTCTGTTCAGAAGAGTCTCATGGGTTTTTCAGCTCAGGCTTGGCTAGAACCACAATCCTCCATTTATCTTAGAAAGACTGACATGATTCACTGACACCCAGCTCTTTTCTTTCTTTTGTTAACGATTCACCTTATGCATTAAATGTGTTTTTTTCCATTTTTGTCTATTGAAATTGATCTTTTAATAAGTACAAGGTTGAGCAGAGATGAAGCAAAAATCTTAAAAGAGTAAATTAATGGCTCAAGAAATGAATGAAGCAGCTACTAAGGATGTCAAACAAAAAAAATACAATGTTTATTTCACATTAAGCAAGTAGATATTTTAAAAGCCATTCAAAGATTATTATAATTGAAGTTTTAATCACTATCAAAGGACATGAGATGTTTTTCCACAAACTAATATAACATCTAATTAACATATAATTAGAAAGCTATAAAAATTCAGAAAGAGTTTAAACTATTACTCTAGGTTTTAACAAAAACCGCAAATTAAGATAATGACATAAGACATGTTAATCATATATTTAAAGTACTTTATATAAGATCCAGAGTTAATCTACAAAAAAGAATTCGTGCTCTTTTTGTAAGGGGTTCATAGATAGTTGTGAAGGTGGGAAGGAAGGGAGGGTAGGGAAAAAACAAAGGAGGAGGTAACAATGCTTGATAGGAAATGTACTTATTACCTTGCTCATGTAACTGTAACCCCTCTGTACAGTATTTTTACAATACACACACACACACACACACACACACACACACACCAAGCTGGCTGCCGGAGGCCATTGGCTCATACCTATAATCCTAGTTACTCAGGAGGCTAGGATATGAGGATCATGGTTCAAAGTCAGCCTGTGCAGAAAAGTCTGTGAGACTTTTATCTCTAACCACCAAAAATAAATACCATATGTATTTAAAACTAGTAGATTCAGAAAGTAGACACTTGGAAGCTTTGGTTGCTAATATAGTAGATAAGTAAGCAAATGCCAATTCAAAAATGTAAAGAAGAGAAATCAAAATTCATATAAAATTCCATCATTTATGACATCTCCAAATGTATAACGATCGATGAAGCATGGGAAATACATGCACTAGTTTTACCATTGCAGGCATTCTAGACTCTGTTTACAGGAATGACTTAATGTGTGCAGTTCGCAAACACGTAGAAAAGTGGAACTACAAAATGAAGGGGCAAGAGAGAATCTTGTTCCCAGAGGCACGTCCAGCCTTAGCCACACACAGCTGTGACACTGGGAGTTAGCCAATTGCACACAGATAGATCTCTTTCCATTCATTCAGATGATTCTGAATTCCTTTCAGAGACACATAATGCCAGGGCAAAAGTATGCAAACTCAATGATGGTTCATCATCCAAAGGAAAAACTCACGGAGCCAGAACAGCTGCTCCTCAGACAGGCTGCAAAACTTCCTTTATCTTCCGTATCTTCCTGACACTTGGAGTTTCAAAGCATATTGGATTTTTTTTGTGTGTTTACTCAGAGTAGTCAACATTTTATGAATAGGGCTACTCAAAAGATTGAGAGACCTTGAAATTAAACCAAAAAAAAATAGATAAACTAGCTTCTGGTGACATGTGAGGGTATGAGCTTGTGTATTTGTGTGTAAAAAAATCTTACCAGTCTCTTTCATAATTGAGCTATGAGGTAGGCTGAAGGAATAAACATGAGAGCATGTATGAGCATCTGGCTTCATGTTGCTCGCTTCTGTGAGGCTGGATCGACAGGGCAGGGGTTTACCTTGAAGTCACTTAACTGTGGATGAATACAGGAGGGTTTCCCTCTTAGCCCTGCCTCTGTACCTGTACCATTCAGAATGGTTCCATCTCTCGCTCACTCAGCATTGAGTCACGTGGAAACAGTAGCTTTCTTCTTCTCACAGGGTACGTTTGGGGACTGAGTCCTTAGACTAGCCCCTGGGTCATCATGAGAATGTTATCAGGGCTGTCATCTATATTAGTATTGTTTTTTGCTAGTCCTGGGGCTTGACCTCAGGGCCTGGGCTCTGTCCCTAAGCTTCTCTGTGCTCAAGGCTAACATTCTACCACTTGAGTCACAGCGCTACTTCCTGCTTTTTCTAAGCAGTTGTTTTTTGGGTTTTTGGTTTTTGGGTTTGGGTTTGTTGTTGTTGTTAGTCATGGGGCCTGAACTCTTGGCCTGGGCGCTGTCCCTCGGCTCTTCAACTCAAGGCTAGCGCTCTACTACTTGAGCCACAGCACCACTTCTGGCTTTCTCTGCTTATGTGGTGTTAAGGAATCAAACCCAGGGCCTCATGCATGCAAAGGAAGCACTCTACCACTGAGCAACTTTCCCAGCCCCTCTAAGTAGTTTATTGGGGACAACAGTCTCATGACTTTCCTGTCTGGCTGGCTTTGAACTATAATCCTCAGATCTCAGCCTCCTGAGATCTGTGAGCCTTATGTAATCCTAACTAGAATTATAGGTATGAGCCACCAACACCTGGCTATGTATTAATGCTGTCCTACAAATATATTTCTGTATTATTTAAGAAAAATTAATTATGATGCAGTTAGGTCAGCTGATCATCAGAATTAAGTTGAAGGCTTTTTAAGACTATTTTCCGGAGACACCTCTTTATTTTTATAATTTACACAGAGCTTTGATCGGTAGCTACTCAAACTTCGCTTTTGTCAATAAAATATTCAAGTCAATATTTATTCTTGAATATGAGCATTTCACTGCTGAAATGCCACAAGTGCAAAAGTCTGGCCTTTCTCATATTGTCATCCTGGTATTTGGCAGACAGAATGGATGACAGCTATTTCAGAGCTGGTGGAATTTTAGTCAGTAGTGCATGTGGGGAGGCTTCTTGAAATTTCATTCGCTTTGTTCCACCACTCCTGCTGCTCAGTGCATCTTGCATTCAGAAATCTAATCAAACCCTTTTCCTTAAGTGAACATCTTCCTGGTATAAATAAGATCGGTGTTATAAGAAAAAGACTGATTAAAAGAAGACATATAACTCCTTTGGAAAGAAAAAAACATCATTTTAATATGCAGACAGTACTTATTGGGAAAAATACTGCAATGTTTGTCAGATCTGAGATTTTAACCCAATGGTAAGAGGGAGGCCCATGTGGCTGCTGGCTTTGGCTTCATAATTGATTCAAGATGCCAGGTAGGAAGCCTGAAGTAATGATAATAAACCAAACATATATTGAGCCATGGAATGTTCTCTCTATGTGGAAATGCTCCATGTAAACTAGTTTAATCCCCAAGTAAATCTATGCCGGAATTCAAATACAAGGAGTCTGTTGCAATGCCGGGGTTCTTTCTGGGCTGTACTATGAAGATGATGACATACAGGTAATTTAGAAAAAGCAAGTTGCCCATCCAGATTTTGATTTCTTCATTTGCAATTTCAAATTTTAACTGTAGTGAGAAATAAATGAAATACCATTTGCCTATATATTCAATGTATTGAAGAGCTGATGACATCTTGCAGTACTAGATAAAAGCATCAGTTTTACACAAGTTTAATATTAAAAATCCTATTTAATATTTGTTTTCAGAATAACAATATGGCAGCATCCCTAGTTTTAAGTTGTTTCAGTAGTTGTTTTATTAATAGTATCACTCAGAAAATATACAATATGTTTGCTGTGATCTGCTCCTATTTAATGAGTAGGAGTGGGTTACTTTTAGTCAGTATCTCCAGGGTAGATTGGGTAAAAATCAAGATATATAGTGAAATAAGGAAAAAAATCTCTGATTTTTTTTCTGATCCAGTGCATTCACCTGTATTACTTATAGATGATATTGGAATTATTTTTCTAAATACACTTAAACAGATCATACTTAGAGAATTGAATAATTAATGCTGGAGTTCTCCAGCCAAAGCCAATTAGAATTTAGCACCAAAATGTCTGTAAACAGAAGTGGAAGTTAAGCCAGGTACCAGAGGCTCACATCTGTCATCCTAGCTACTCAGGAGGCAGAGATCTGAGGATCATGGTTCAAATCCAGGTAAGGCAAGTCCATGAGACTGTTTTTTTTTTTTTTCTGTAGATCATGGGACTTGAACTCTGGGCTGGGCGCTGTCCCTGAGCTCTTCAGCTCAAGGCTGGTGCTTACCACTTGAGCTACAGTGCCACTTCTGGTTTTCTGGTGGTTTATTGGAGATAAGAGTTTCACGAACTTCCCTGCTTAGGCTGGCTTTGAACAGCCTTTCAACAGCCTATTTCCAATTAGCCACCAGAAAACCGGAAGTGGCTCAAGGCTCAAGTAAGTGGTAGAGCACTTGCATTGAGCTGAAGAGCTCAGGGACAGCGCCCAGGCCCAGAGTTCAAGCCCCAAAAACGACCAGAAAAAAAAAAAAGTGGAAGTTAGACATTTAGACATTTTTAGTGACACACAAGTAGAGGAAAGTATTTAGTTACCCCTACCCTCATTCTGAAAATAAAATGTAACCAGGGAAATAAACTTTTTTAGAAGAGAGAACTTAAGATTTTAGCATTACAGACAATACTGATAATGACCTAAAAGGCATATGAGCAGAGAATGGCGTGCTGGTTCATGCCTGTGATACCAGCACTCAGGAGGCTGGGACAGGAAGATGTCTAGTTCAAGGACAGCCTGGACAGTATTGCCAGATCGTGCCTCAAAAAAAAAAAGAAAAGAAAAGAAAAGAAAAAACAAAACAGAAAAACATGGGACACCTGTTCAAGAAGCATGTCATAGTTTTGCTGCCAGTGACAGCATGGATAATCTAACATCGTCAATCAAAATATAGATTTAAAGAAATTCTCAGTGTACCCAGATGGGCTGTGTTCTCCTGTGTTCCCATCAGCTTTCTCCTTATTATAGTAGACCATTATTTAACTTCCCTGTGGCCATGAGCAATTCTACCTCTGTTGGTATAAATATTTTTTTCAGCTAGAAAATTATTAGTCATATTCCTCTTGACATTATGTAAAAGAAAAACCACCAAAGTTCATATTCTGACATGCTGAAGTGAAATGTAAGCTTACATAAACAGATTCTTTAAATGACTCTGGTTTAATTTCATTGTGACTCAGGGTGACTTTACTGATCAAAAGAAGCAACCGAAAAAAAAAATTGCTAAGTGAAGTCATTGTGGTATTCTTAACAGTCCTAAATGTCAATTTGAAGAATAGGCCGATTCTTTTGAAGCACCTCTATTTAAAACAGAGTGGACAGTAACACTGATGGATGACTGGGGCCCTCTGACTCACACAAGGGGACTTTATGCCTCTGCAAGTGAGGAGGAAAATGCAGGGTTTTTTCTTCCTTCTGTCATCCTCAGACAGCTATGAAATGCTCTTAGCTGCTCAAAATGCAAAACTGTGTACCCAAACCCGAGAGAAGATCCTTGGTCCTTTCCCTTCACCTGCATTGGATTGGTTAAGAACCACCAGTTGGGTGGGACTATGACCCATTTCTTTATTCTGTTCCCTTTTTGCATCTTTTTTTACTATACAAACTTTTCTCTTGCTAACCTGTCATGGAGACATCTGTTACCTTTCTAGACGCCAGTGCACAATGGTATGTGTCATGCGTTAGTTATTCCGTGCCAACGCTGCAGGACAAAGGCTTTTAGTACGCTTTGTCTGAAGCACTCTTTAGCTCTGTCAGTCACTACGGATATGTGTGTGGCCCACAATCCTCAACTTCAGACCCAGCTATCTATAATCAATGAGCTGAGTGATTGCTCGTGCTGCATCCCCGCTCCATAATCCCCTCGCCAGTGTTCAAACTACCTTGTCAGGTACTGAGAATGAAGAACAAATTTGAAGCGTCCTACTTTGACTTTAATGCCCTGGTGCACCATTTTTTCCATTACTTTTTCACCTTTCTAGCTCAAGGCAGGAAATTAAAAAGATTAGCTATCATGCTATCAATTGAATAATGTGGCAGTCTATGGAGGCCTTCGTACAGGTTTGCAAGAAAGAGAAGAATTAACATGCTACTACTAACACTTTGAATTTTGTACTTTGATGGACCAACAAAAGATTTTTTTTTGAGAAGGATGAGAAGAGCTATGTCTTAGAAATGCAAATTAAAATATCAGATCATTGCCGATGGAGCTTTATATACCTCCATTTACTTTTTTCTCTGGCTTGGTCATTCGTTGGCTTCTCTGCCCTGAAGAACCTTGGCTGCCCATTGCTGAACCATCTTCGTCTTGGCAGTAGTCTACTCCATTTATCATCATGCAGAGTGTGTCAGCAGATCCAACGGCCTCTCTTGAGTGCTACCCTCCCGCTGGGCAGATGATGAGCTCCACCGATCCATCACTGAAAGTGCTGAGGGAGCATCCAGCCCAGATGGCTTTCTTGCTGATCATGTCTCAGGATTGTTTAATTTTGGTGGGTTTTTTTTAACCCCTCCAAGTTGGCTCATTTAATATAGAATACACAAGAGGCAGTTTGGTCAGAGTCTATGATGACCAAAAAGTATAAATAACATTGGATTATGAAGTATAGTACTACAAAAATACTACTACTACTACTACAGCAAAGACAATAAAAAAAAGATAATCTCCAGATTAAGGCATTTTCCACCATGGTAAAGAGAAAAAGAAATTGATAGGTATATGTATATCATTACTAATGTGGTCTACTTCATAGATCAGCTTCTTTACTGAAATCATGCTTGTATATTTACTATGTGCTGTTTATAGAAGGTGCTGAGGTTATCTTTCTCCTACATTTTCAAAGGTTGAAATATTTGGCTATGATATGCATATAGGACAGCCGTATTCACTGATAAGTCACCTGCAACCATTTCCTTCTCTAATTCTCCCATTGGTTGTTTTAATTCACCCCTTACTAATGTACCTTAGTGATGAACAGGACTGCCATTCCTGTTGCATCTTTTCAACTACCTGGAATGTGTATCAACACAAACCTCCTCCTAGACATACTATCCACTCACTGGTCCTGTCCTGGCTCAGCTTCTAGAAGATTCTGTCATAGAACAACTGAGAAAATGAGATACCTAGCATACAAAAAACAATGTGTGAAATTTTTTTCTATCTGTATCTATATCTGTGTCTATGACAAACAGCTTTTGGGCTCTTCCTACTGTAGAGGAGAGAGAGGAAGGAGGAGAGAGGAAGGACAGATGATAGATGGTCACATGACTATGCAGCAAACAGGGTCAATGGTAAGACAGATCTAGTATCTTCATTATATAGATATTGTAGTACGGAGGGCAGGGAGATAAAATGCAAGGTAGGGAAAGGGGAGTTTATATAGAGGAGAATACATCTTAATTACTTATTCAAATTATTTTTTAATCTGTAACTAAGATTTAAATGAATTAGGAACACAGACCTAAAACAGAAGTATGAGCAGTAGCTGTGTCTGTCAAACACTGAAAAAAAATCACAGGTAATTTCACACGGCATTATATAGTCTTACAGATAGTTAAAACATACCACTTTGGCCAATCATGATTTTTAAGTTGCTTGCTATTGTTAGTCATTAGGTTTGATTATTTAATGCATTAATAAAAAGTGAGTAACTTATGATAGTATAAATTTAGTTTTTAATGTTTGGAAATTGAATTTCAGTAGGACTGATTTATTTTGTAATCCTGTATAGTTCATCTTATACATTTAAAAGCATTGTCTGAGAAGACAGCTACAGACCTCACCCGAATGCTAAATAGGTTGATGATACCAGACATTTTAACTAATGCAGTCTGGGGAGAGAATAGAAATTAATTAAACATATGATTATTTTTCAATGATAGGACAAGTACATGAGAGAGGGGAAAAAAGGATGCTGTCACTACATACATACCTGGGGTGAATCAGAATGTCATAAGGAAGTTATTAGCTCTGATGAAAAATTAGTAGGCAAGAGTAACATGCTCTAGTCATTGAAGAACATGCCTTTCCATACCAAAAAGCTTGCCAGCAGCCACTGTCTGCCATAGGTCCACTTTTAATTATCATCCTCGCCTTCCAACTGGACATTGTGACTTCTCAATAACTTACATCATCTTAAGTGACATTTATGTTTGTCACTTCTATTTTATCTTCAGCCAAATCCTCTCCTTTCTGTACTATGTGTTCCCCAAAATGTAATTTAATCGTTCCATTGATTCCATCCAACTTATCCATTATCCGAAAATCAAATGCAGTATGTTTGGCAAGATGGTCCTTCTTTTTCTTTTTCTTTTTCTCGCATATGTTCATTTATGCGGGTACTTTCAATTGATCAAATTCTAAATCTTTCCCCCCCCTCTTCCCCAAACCACTGAAATATGAGAAAGCTGTGGTATTTGTAATATTAGGTTGGCAGCTTTGAATGAGATTTGTAAATCATGCAATCTATCATAGAAAGTTGAATTTCCATTGTAAATCACCTCATGCATCTCAATGCTCATTTTAGTCACAAATTTCCAAAATTCAATAAGCCTTTATGTCATTCCTCTAACTTCCTTCAAACATCCCCCAACTATATAAAATGATAGCCATCTATTTCTCACTCCATCATCCCTTTTTGAAATCCAAGATGTGTAGACAGTAGGTAGTAAATAGTTGTACAGAATGGCACATGGAAAATAAAATTACTTTAAGAAAGCTTTGCTTTTTACTCTAAAACAAAATGCTCCCTTACATGAATTGTGGAACATCTGTTTTCCTCTGAACATTTAAAAAGATTTGTACAAAACTCATGCCAAACAATAGACTAATATTTTCATAGCTATGGATAATTTTATCTTGTAAAGAACTCGCAGAAGTTCTTGTCATTACCTTTTCTTCCTCGGGCAATGTAAATTTTCATGTCTTATACTCCTGAGGAGAAGAAAGAGGCCCTAAATAAATCCAAGATGGCTGAATGCATGGCTCAAGTAGTAGAGCACCAGCCATAAGCGAGAAAGCCAAGTAAGGCTCCTTAGTCCTTAAGAAACACAGGAGACTATACAGAAATGCTATTGGATGCACTGATATGCGAGACACATCAAAGAATTTGTGTCTATATGAGACAAAGTATGAACCAAGTCCCCTAATGATACCACATGATAGAATAAAGGGCTAATCAGGGATGTACTCTTTTAGAAAATAATTATGGTATATGTGTAACTTTTTTTAAAAAAATCTAAGTATTTTTATTCTGCAAATAGGGACCATCAGGGAGGCTGATTAGATAGTGAGCTCTGATATCTATGAGAAAACCCAGGCTCTCAATGTACCAGTTGCACAAAAATCTTGTTTGCTCTGTATTTTCCCAGAAGTACCATCAGACAGATCAAAACTTATTCCCTAAATTCATCCTACTCTATTCTGTGCTGTGAGGAATCCAGGGTCCCTCCAATCTAATGACTTTGTTTCCATGATGTGGTTAAATGGCACTTATCACAGAAACCAGCTTAATCAATCATCCTCCCTTTTTCCAACTGTAGTGGATTCCTTTGTGTCGGATCTGTTGCCCCTTCACAGGACTTACAATCCGCATCATGCCATTGGCTGTAATTACACGCCAATTTCTGTTATTCACTCTTCATCTGCTCTCCAGAAGAAACACAAACTTCATGACTGCTTGCCTTCTAATGCCTACTGAGTGCACTTCTTTAATCGATTGCTGCTTGCAATTCTAGATTCAACAATAAAGGAATAAAAAGCCAGTAATGATACACATAAAGGCACACACACAAACACATGTACACATGCACACACATAGACAAAACAACACTTTCTGCACCCATGCAGCTTATATTCAAGTATAAGACATGGGCAATTCCTAAGTAAATTAGATGATATGTGCCAAGGAAATTAGAAAATAAAGTAAGCAATATAAGTATAAAATATTAAACAGGGATAATTGAATTTGAGTCATACAAGGAAATAACTACAACTAAAACATAGATTGAGCTGGGCAACAGTGGCTCACGCTTATCATCCTAACTACTCAGGAAGCTGAGATCTAAAGATCTCATCTATAAACTACTCAGAAAAGACCAGAAGTGATGCCGTGGCTTAAGTGGTAGAGTGCTAGCCTTGAGCAGAAGCAGCTCAGGGACAGCACCCAGGCCCTGAGTTCAAGCTTCAGGACCTCAAAAACAAACAAACAAACAAACGTAAACTATGGAAGTAAATGACAGAGTTGGTACTGAGACTTTTCCCTGCAAAGCTTGTTACATGGAAGGAAAATCAACTGCTGATGCCCTGACTGAGAAAGCTTCCTTAGAGAGATGAGTAGCAAGAAAGTCAAACTGGCTAGAAAGAGGGAATAAAGAAAAAGAGAAGAAAATGATCTCAGAGAGAGAGAGAGAGAGAATGAATGCTGTATTACACAGTACTTTGCCAGTACTAGAAAGGCTTTCATTTGGACTGTGGAGTGATGCAAATCTGACTTGTATTTTTACAGGATCTCACTGTGCACCGACTTAGACATGGGAGGAAACATTGAGGCTCATAAGGAGATTGTGCTAATCATTCCTGCAGGCATGGGTTGCTTGGGATAGCACTGGGAATGGTGAAACGCCATTGAATTCAGGAGACATCTTGAGAATGGAGCTAGCAGGACTGGCCGTGGTGAAGTACGATGGGCCACAGAAAGAGAAGCTGAGTCTTATGATGAGGTTTGGTTTGGTTTTGTTAGCTCTAGAACCAGAAAGTGGAATTGTCATTTCTGAGACAGGAGCAAGGGGAGAAAAAAATCCCTGTGGGAAGTCAGAGAGTCAGTTTATAAACTATTAATTTTTAAATTCTTACTGTTAAACCTCCAAGTGGACATAGCAAATACGCAGTTTAAGTGTGCTGTTCTGGAATTCAGAAGGAAGGATAAAGATGAAAATTTAATAGTATTAAGATGGCATTTAAAGAGATTATCAGCTCATAGAAAGTAAGAAGAAGAGAGAAATAAGAGACACCAAATAATAAGCTCTGCTCTGGACCACTTTGATCTCTAAAGATGACTGAGATAAGTGTGTGCATGCACAAACACATGCATGCACACTTATGCACAAACACATGCATGCACACTTATGCCCATCTGTGCACAGCTGGGTGCTGGTAGCTCATGATTGTAATCCTGGCTACTAAGGAGACTGAGATCTGGGGATCATTGTTTGAAGCTAGCCTGGGCAGGAAAGCTCATGCAACTCTTATCTCCAATAAACCACCAAAAAGCCAGAAGCAGAACTGTGGCTCAAGTGGAAGAGTGCTAGCCTTGAGCACAAAAGATCAAGAACAGTGCCCAGGCCCTGAACTCCAGGACTGAAACAAGTATATACATACATTCATGCATACCTACACAGAGAGGGGTGGGTAGAGAGACTGAGAAGGGAATAGGGAAATGTCATAGATTAGATGTCAGGTATCAAATGGCATCAGTGAAAGAGGGACCACTGACTTGGTCAAATTCTATAAATGAGATGAAGAAACAGGAATGCTCCTTGGGTTTAAACATTTGATGGCCACGAGTGGTCTTCATAAGAGCAGCTTCATTCAATAGAGTTAAAAGCTAATTTGAGAGTGTTCAAGAAAAAAGAAGGAAATGCAAGAAAATGAAGAATAAGAGATTATTCCAGAAGGGGGACAGATGTGAGCTGGAAAAACATTGTGATCAAGATATGAGAAGTTACAGCATATCTACAAGCTAATTAAATGACCACCGGAGGGAAAAATAATGATGTGAAGACAAGGGCAGAGATGCTGATAAGAGAGGCCATGCCTGGTTGGACCTAGGTGCACAGCAAGGACTTGGCTGGATTGCTCACGTCTAGTAAGAGAAGAGAAGGTGGAATATTGACACTCTGAGTCAGCTGCATGGGTGGACATAATGTTAGCAGTTTTTAGAAGTTAGCTGCTGAAGGCTTCAGTTTTTAGGTGGAACAGGAGACAGTCCATCTGCTGAAATTGTAGGACTGGAAAAGTTGAGGGATAGAAAAGAATTGTTTAAAAAATATCTGTGAGAGCAAGAATGAGAATGGATTAGAAAAATAGGGGATGATTACCAGATATCATTTAGAATTGAAAGGGAGACTATTTGGTATGGCTGTGGGTTTTTCTCCAGCCACATTCAGCTATACAGATGCAGGCTCCAAGTGATGAGAATTGGACTTTAAGCTGGGTTAGAATTTCACCAAATGAATATGATAAATTGGAGAGGGGCAAAGTAGTTATGTGCAAGTGCTGCTATATTTACTCATGAATTTAAAGCCGAGTTAGGAAGCAAGAAAACACATAAGGACAATGAGAGATAGAATAAAAATAGTAGGAACAGTGGGTGGGTGGTTCTTATGGAGTAGAGGGACTGTCAGTGTATGGCTCAAGAGAGAATTAGAAGGACAGAAAATGAGGTTCAAAAGATGGGTAATTAAAATGAAGACTGTAGCAGCGGTACAGGATTTGCCACAGTCAAGAGTAGCCATAGGAGTAAATCGCTGCATTGTGAAAGGTGAAAGATGGAACAGGTAGCTTGTTTAGATTGGTTTGGGAGGGGGAGAAAGGGTGATGGGAGTGTGAAGGGGAGGGGGGGGTTGAGTCTGAAAAACATATACTCTTAAGTATATGTATGTAGAGATGTGTTCAAATGAAAACTCCTTGTATAAGGAATTGATGCTAATAAAAATATGTACAGGAGGCCGGGTGCCAGTGGTTCAGACCTGTAATCCTAGCTGCTCAAGAGGCTGAGATCTGAGGATCACAGTTCAAAGTCAGCCCGGGCAGGAAAGTTCATGAGACTCTTCTCTCCAATAAACGACTAAAAAAACTGGAAGTGACCTGGTGGCTCAAGCGGTAGAGCGCTCGCCTTGAGCTGAAGAGCACAGGGACAGCGCCCAACCCCAGAGTTCAAGCCCCACAACCAACAAAAAAAAAAAAAAAAAAGAAAAGTGCAGAAAAAACTCCACCAGATCAGTGTTTACTATGAGCAAGCCTCATCTATGACAACATTAGTATTCTGTTACATTGCAATTTTTAAGTGAATTCTAAAATGTAGATGAATAAATTAACAATGTTTGCTTTCACAAGTGAGCTTTATAATTTTAGTCCACAATCACAAAACATTAAAATATATGCAGGTACCTTTTAATAGATCAGTATTACATTATGAAATCAATCAGAAACAAAATCAATGAATATCAAATATTAATTAAACATTGCATTGTGTAAATAAGAACAAAAATCTAATTTTGTGCCAACTTACTTACAATAAAAATTTACAACAGAAATACTAAATCCTAATAAATCCTAATATAATTTAGCTATTTACTCAAGGAAAAGCCAAGACTAGAAATCTTGAAAGATGAAGCTGGGAATATAATAATGACTTGGTACTACAAAATGTTATTTCTTAAAACTAAAAACTTGGGAAAAAAGAGAAAGAACTTCATTGAAGTCAATCCTTCTGTTGAAAAGATTTAAATACTTAATGTTTAAAATTAATATAATTTAGAAATGTATAATAAGGTTAGAATCTTCAATGTCAAATCACAATAAATCCAGGACAATAAATGTTAAACACCAGAGAATGGGGTTCTCTATATTTGGGGTAACTCCAATAGAGATTAGAGAGAAGAGAAAGAAAAAAACATTTAATGGAGAAAATTAGAAAATGAAATGTATAACTATAATAACTGTTAAACTTTTTGAGTGAAAAATGTCAATTAAACTTAAAAGAAAAATTTGTAGTGTCCAAGCAGAAATGAATCCAATTCACTTGACACTCAGTATTTTCATTTCTACTGAATTATTGTTCTTCCTGGGGAGAAAATTTTTTCTAAGTGTAAATTTTGAATTATAACTAGTAATCACTGGTGTACTTGAATTATGATCATTGTTGTTGAGCCCAAAGTAGGGGGGAAAAACAGATTTGAGGAAGCTGATTTTTATTCAAAATAAGAAAAAAAATCTTTCCAATAATAAATGTTATGAAACTGGGATTGAGTTCTTTGCTAGACACTATTCTTATGATCTCTGGAATATGATGTTGAAATAAAATACTCTATACCACCAACTCAGCTACACTTAGAGATGAGTAGTGCTACAGAGCAAAAGACGTGCATACCAGCGATATAATAAGGCAAAGGTGAAGAGAAAGCCAGCATCTGGCCTCTCAGTTCAAGACAAGGCAGGCAATTAGTAGAGATTCTGGGAAGGACTGAGCTGACAGAGCCCCAGATGGGCAAGCAGCTGGCAGGGGAGCTGACAGACAGGTGGAACTACAGGGAAGATTCATCGTTTAGTCAGTGACCCCAAACAAACTTACAAACCCAGGACTTGGGACTTTCTGAGGCCAGCAGAGGGAGAATGAAACACAAATACAAATTAGCCAAAGGAAGTATGGGGTTCCAAAGCAAGAACCCATCTTCTGGGAAAACTCCAAAATCAGCCAGAGTGGTGGTGCTGAGAAAAGAGATGTTGAAATAGATTGCCTGGTGCATTCCTGTATAAAAGCAGAGTCAACCACGCTTAACTTCGAACCATCTGAGATAAGTAGGTACTTTTCTTAAAAAACAAACAAAAATCCTCTTGTTTCCATATCTTGGAGTTTATTTTCATTAGCATCATTTTATAGGTCATATGTACATAACTATTGAGCTATTGTGATCCTCTCCTAGGCATATAAATCCTAGACATATACTAATTATTACAAATGAAGTAAACCATGGAGCCTATCTTTCTTTGGGTCTGACTTACTTCACTTAATACAATTTTTTATGTCTTTCCATTTCTTTATGAATGGAATGATGTTCTTTTTGATGGAAGCATAAAATTTCATTGTGTATCTATACCACATTTTTCTTGTTCTATTCATCCTAGTGAGGGGCATCTGGATTGGTTCCATATGGTAAATAATGCTTCGACACTGTTGGTGGGAATGTGAACTTGTCAACCACTCTGGAAAGCAGGATAGACGTGCCTCAAAAGACTAAATATAGAGCTTCCCTATGATCCAGCAATCCCACTCCTAGGCATTTACCCAAATGATTACAAACAAGGCCACACCAAAGCTACCAGCACAACTATGTTCATTGCAGCATTAAATAAGTACTTTGAAATTGAAGGTGAAATGACAAAATCAAAGCCCCCAAATCAAATTTCCTTTTCAGTGATGGAACCCAGTTGTCAAAATGGAGAAAGAAGTAGATAATTGAATCTGAGTGCAAAATGAGGAAAATAATTTAATATGCCTTAAAGTGATTTCTAGTTATTAATATTTGTTAGTCTATTACAATAAGTAGTATATTTCCTCTTCTAATCAACAATCTAGTGAATCTTTTGAAAATTTTTGTAGCTACTGCTTGTTAATCCAAACAAATAATTACGAATAAAACTAATTACATTACTTATCATAATTATTTTTCCTTTTAAGGCTATGAATGCATTCCTTAATATATATTGGATATATATATATATGTATATAACCAACTACTTTCTAACCAAGCTCATGTCATTTAAATATCAATATTTATTTTTATTAGCTTTTTTCAAAGTAGATTACTAACAGCTATGTTTAAGTGGTACTCAGTTTATTACACATGTTAAGAATATAAACAGTTAAGCTGGGCATCGGTGGCTCATGCCTATAATCCTAGCTACTCAGGAGGCTGAGGTCTGAGGATCATGGTCAAAGCCATCCCAGGCAGGAAAGTCCATGAAAGTCTTATCTCCAATAAACCACCAGAAAACCAGAAATGGTGCTGTGGCTCAAATGGTAGAGTGCTAGTCTTGAGCTGAAGAGCTGAAGGACAGCGCTCAGGCCCAGAGTTCTAGCCCCACAACTGACAAAAAAAAAAAGAATATAAACAGATATCATTATATTGTGTTATTATATACACAGTACTATATACACCACAAACACAATATCTACATGCAATATTCACTAGAATCTAAGTATAATTTAAATTTATCTCTGACCTAGTATCAGAGTGACTAAGACTTGAAATTTTCAAGCAAGCACTTCCTGTGGAAAATAATCCTCTACCAGGTCCCAGGAAAACTAGATTGAGCAATGTGTGTGTTAGTATGTTAATATGTATATGTTCAGTGTATGTTTAGAAGATACATTATTTTTATACCTTTAATGGGACTATGTAAGGATATTTTCATTTCTCAAAACTGTTCTTAAACACAGAATCTCTCTGAAATTAACAAGTTCTCACAAGAAGCAAAGGAGCTATTATTAGCTGCATATTATATGGAAGAAGGCTGAAGCTCTGAGACATCAGATTATTTTAGTACTGTGAAGTCTTCGTACTATTTGGGATGATCATGTTACATTCTCATGTTATCATATGTACATCTTTAATGCATTTATACACGTGCATAGTACAAATATGTATATGTGTGAGAATTTTATTAACGACAACCTTATGCCTCATAAAGTATAACAGAGGTTATTTATTAGACATATGAATGTGAAAATTAAGTTACAGTGAAAAGTTAATTATTTGTTTTAACTACATTGAGGCATAATTGAAGTAATTAAATCAATAGGCTCTTCTGAGCCATAGTTGAGATCAATGCTCATGAATAGCTAAATAAATTGAAGTGCTATTTCCATCATAATTTCATTTTAATTAGGTAAGGAGAACACATTGTGTATCCTCCAGATAAAGAACACTTCACAAGCCTCTAACGAGCTTCACGCAGGGTTCTAAATTGTAAAGGCATGGGCCCTGGACTCAAAGTAAGCTAATTGAAGCCATACTGACCAAAGGAGAGTACAATGGTTATTAATATCTTGAAGGTAAAAGTTACAGTTGAAGTCAATCTCTCCCTCTCTCTCCCTACCCCCTCCTCCTTCCTTCCCCCCCCTCTCATGTTTGACCTTTTTTAGATTTAAAAATGCCGAAGGTAAATTTGAGGATGGAAAGAATGAGGAGGTTTGGTCATAGAAAACCTATGACATACATTTGAAATTTTATTATGGAATGCATCGCCACCTACCTATGCTTGGTGTTAGATTTAAAGTGCAGATTGGTAATCTAGTACCTCATACTTGACTACCTATATAGGAAATGTTAAGTAAACATCTTAATAGTCATGTGATACAAGCTTTCAGAATGATGTCACTTAACCATGGAGGAATAGACACCCAATTATTACTGAAATCTACCTTTGGCTTTCCCTAATAAACAATTTTATGCATGCAAATGGTTATGCTTCCATTTGATTAGCACACACATAAGTACATATGCAGATATACTTACTCATGTGTATGTGTGTGCACACGCATGCAAAAAAAAAAGCAGCAGAATTCCTTTCTGAAATGATTGGTTGAACAGGAACTTGTAAAGAGAAAAATGTGTTACAGTTACATTGACCACTCTGACACAGAAAAATGAGCACAGACATGAGGTGTCTTTGGTAGGGATTTCTAACCATGGTGAGGATAAATCCGTCATAGGCTAAAAAAAAAAAGTAGTTGATTAGAATGAAGGAGGACACTATCATAACGATAAACAAATTTGATATGGATGATATCCCAGCTTCTGAGAGTGTGCTGGTCAGTGGTGGTAAACTAAGGCCTTCATTTTTTTAACTACTCATTTTTGAGTAGAAAGTATGCTTTAATTGAAAACTATTTCCATGTGAAAGCCACTGGTGAAATGTATTTGACATGAAGATCACTGCAAAGTTACTTTCAATTCAGTAACTGGAACATAAAAATTATTATTAAATAGCTCCTACTTGATAAATGTGACTAAGTAATAGAAATTTTTACTTAAGAGACTCTATATCCTTTCTTGAAAGCAAAGACAACTAATCTCAAGGACTTTAAGCTCCTGAAACATAGAATTTTATAATTGGAAACAACATTAGGATGAATTGAGAGTTTGGTTGCCAATAACACTGTAAATGAACAGTGTTATAACTTATTTTAAACCAGTCTTTCCAACATTCATTTCCGTAATGCTGATCTTATCATATGATTTTTTTTTTGTGGGAACGAATAAGCAAACACAAAATCAGAGAACTATGGTGTAAACCATCTACATTAATTAATGAATGTGACTCATCAGTGAAAAGACTGATAAAGTAGTGTAAAAAAATAAGAGTAAAAAGGTCATCAGTGACCTAATAAGACCACCCACTCACCAGTAACTGCTGGTTAAAAGGGAAAACATGAACACTTAAGTGTTTAAAATAGCCTTTGAATCAATCAAAATCCTCCAAACCCCTAAGCAGGGGAAAACTCAGGTATAAAAGAAGTAGCCAAAGCAAATGACCATAGCTACATAAAGATAAACCATGTCACCAACCAAATATGGAATAAGTGAAGCAAAAAAAAAAAGCCGTCAAAAGAGTTCCATTAAATAAATGACTAAATTAAAGCAGTACAAGTGAAAGGCCAAAAGCAGAGAATTCTGGAATGCTAAAGGTTAGCGTAGCTGATCAGCTGCTCTTCCCTCTAGCTCTGGACTTACTTGACCAGAGTAATTGCTAATAGCTTAGGAGGTTATTCCATGCCCAGACATTTACATTTTAGTACAGATTTGTGAAACTTTAAAAGCCTGCTAGACACAAAGTGTATATTCCATTATTAAGTGGCAGAATGTCAAACTCTGTTTAAGGTTATTTGGTGGCAGAGAGCATTCCTTAGGAATCCATAAAACTGGCTTAACTGGAACTCAAGGGCCTGACACGAGAGTTCCATTTAATCAAGATATTTAGGGGAAAACTGACATTATCTAAGAAGCAAAGGTGAGCTGTAGAGGATTTAGAGGCCTTAAAGCGAGCAGTGAACCAAAGCAATTTGGTTGCAGAAGAGAACTACAAAGCTGGCCTGCTTTTTATTCCAACAGAAGTAATCTGTACTTCTTTTGTCTTTGCTCTCTTTAGACCAATGATTGTAGGCTTTTCTTAATCTTTAAGTTAAAATAGTTAAATTCCTATTTAACTAAGATTTTACCATGATTTCTTTAGCAATCTACTAAAATCACAGTTAAATAAATAAACAGTACAGGGATGTGTATATTTCCATGTGAACAATGGGAATGAGAAAACAAAATTGGGGAAACTATAAAGCAGAGAGAGTTCAAGTATTTAATAAGTTGATGCCCAGTTAGAACAGGGAGAAAATCAAAGGACTGCTAGAATCGCAGAATGTACCAGAAAACTTTACATATGGAGGAAACCATTTCCAATATCCAGACACCTTGGTTGAAATTCTACTTAAAAAACAAAACAAAACACCCCCCCCACACACACACATTCATTAGCTAACTGGTTTTTTTTTTTCTTTCTCAGATCACAAGCATATCTGGATGTTTATGTTCTAAAGAGAACGCATCTATGGTATTCTAGAACTGAGGACAAGAAGTAAGGGTTAGGCCTTGGCACCAGGAAGAAAGTAGGCAGTGGACTGAATGCAGGATGGAGCAGGGATGGGGGGTAAAATAGGGCCAGTGAGGAGCTATTAAAGAGCATCACGTGGTTCAATTCTCTTCTTTCAGAAGAAGAATTCAATAGGTTATACTTAGCAATGAAAATAGTCCTTAAATAGAGGATGATACTTAGGAGTTATGTATCTGAAATATAATCAAGTAAAAATTAAAAAAAAAAAACCTGGCTGGGAATGTGGCTTAGTGGTATAGAGTGTTTGCTAGTACGCATGAAGCCCTGGGTTTGATTCCTCAGTATCACGTAAAACAGATAAAGCCAGAAGTGGCACTGTGGCTCAAGTGGTAGGGTACTAGCTTTGAGCAAAAAGAAGCTCAGGGACAGCACCCAGGCCCTGAGTTCAAGGCACAGGACTGGAACTGAAAAACAAACAAACAAAAAACTTCTGAGAGTTTCAAGTATTTACCTCTAAGGAATGAAAATTGAGATTAGAGAGATAATTTTTTGCTTGTGTCTGTTCCTTGCAGAACTAACTGTCTTGTTAAGATGGTATACATGTACAGCTTATAATGTCAGTTTCTACTGCTTTGATTTATATAGTTAGGAGAAACCTATATAGAGAGCCAGTTTTAGTATTTTTAAGGTTCTGAAAAGCTTTTTGTTGTCTGTTCTATCACTTATTATTGAGTTTCTGCTCTTTATTATGGAGAAACTATGGTTATTCATAAAGTAAAACTCTTTATTCCATCCTACGATCGGATAACTTTGCTCATGGATTATTCTTTTTTTCTGAAGATATAACATATTCTTATTGTAGAGATACTGTACAGAGGCGTTACAATTACATGAGCAAGGTAATGAGTCCATTTTCTATGGAGCATTGTTACCCGCTCCTTTATTTTTTCCCTAGCATCGCTTGGGTCCCCATCTACCCAACTCCTCCCTCCTCCCCACCCCCACTCAAAGCTGTAAAGTCATTTTCAATCTACTGTCTTGTACATCTCATTGTTACAATGGGTCATCCTGTATCCTTATTTCTTGGAAAAAATTGTATTAAGTGAAGTAAACCAGACTCAAAGAAACATAGGTTTCCCTTATCTGCAATAACTAGTATATGTCTAGGACAAGGAGAAGAGGTCAAAAACTATGTACATATGACCATATAACCTGATGTTAAGTGAAATGAACCCCAAGATAGGGACACAAGAGGTTTCATCTTTCTTGTTATTCTTTTTAATGTTCTTACAATGTACTATGTGATTTTTTTGTTTCTTCGTATGTTCTTCCCCCATGGTACAACCCCTGTGCTCACTGTATTTGATTCCAGTGTCCTGCAGCTTGTATATACATTTTTCTAATTTGGGAAGGGGAAGGAAAATAACAAAATGCGGAAATAAGAATACAGGATGACTCGGATTATTCCTGATTCTGTGTGTACTTCCTTCATCTTCTGGATATTTCTTGTATTTTTGACATGTTAGTCTTCAAATTGTTTAGTACTGTTGACAGTATTCATTGTATCTGACCTATAATCATGCACACACAGTACATTCATAGACATGCATGGTTACATCATTCAACTCATCGCCGAGAGTCTATGGGAAGCTGGAGAGTGCAGGATGCAGCCAACTGCACCCAGGGGAGCATGGTAGAGCCTGTAGCTGCTTACTGCTCCCTGAGCCCTTCCCCACTCACTCTGCCTCACCCAGGGCCACTTCCATTTCCACCTGTGGAAGGATGGCATGGGATGTATGATTTTTTGTGTGTAGACATGTTTCAACACTCAATTTCTTCCCGTGTGTTCAGTTGCCTGAATATTCCCCACAGTTCTTGCAGTGAGGCAGAGTGGACATGAAATTTATTAAAATGCTCTATCCAATAAGTTAACCTTGTATTACTACAACCTTTTTACTTTGCACACTTTGTTTTATTCATAACTTTTTACGTCATTGTAATAAGCCAACTATAAACGTAAACACTGAGTAAAATGTATGTGAAAATATATTTTTTCTCTTTTTCTTTACTGATACTGGGTTTTTGGAAGTCAGGATTTCACATACTTGCTAGGCAAGTGCTCAAACACTTGGGCCACTCTGATTTCATTTTGTTTTCCTTTGCATTCTTATTCTACAATAGGTTTTTTTTTTTGCTTTTTTTCAATTTTTTTAGTTTTTTAAGATTTGTTGTTATTAGAAGCTAAAACAGAAACACACACATTCACTAGACAGGCTGAGCCTGCCCAAGCCTGGGATCTTCAGGAACATGGCATCCACCACCACATTGTTTCTAGGGTCCACCACTCTATCTCTCTCTCTCCTCTCTCTCTCTCTCTCTTTCTCTTTCTCTCTCTCTCTTTCTCTTTCTCTCTCTCTCTCTTTCTCTTTCTCTCTCTCTCTCTCTCACACACACACACACACACACGCGCACACACACACACACACACAGGGAGTTGTGGTATCAAGGCCTTCTTTTGCAATATTTCTTAAATACTGGCTAAAGGAGGCTGTTTTACTGTTGACATTGTGCTTGTCAGTAAACTAAAATATGAATAAAACTATAGTAATCTGAATTTATAAGCCAGGAACCTACTTTATCATCTTCATCGGGTACTGCGTGTGATATACTTGGTGTATGCACACCAGCAGCAGCACAGACAGGAGTGAATTCTTACCCTGCAGGGTTACACTGGTCACCATGCCACTAGGCAACAGCACTTTCTCATCTTTGTAATAAGTTGATGAGACCACCATTTGTCATTGACCAAAACATTATTGTGCCATGCCTGGCTATATTTCAATTTCTAGTCTTGGTCCCTTCTTTTCACAAACCTGGCTTGTTTTATTTAAAAAATAAATAGTTATTTCAAAAAGGTATTTCTTTATAAGCTAGTTAATCTAATTAAGAACAGTAATTCTCCCCTTTATGTTCCAGTATTGTTCATCTGTTTGTGCTTGTGCTGAAAATCTTTTCACACAGACCCAATATCATCGTTCTCTAGTCATCCATGAGTTTGATTTGCTGAACTTTGCTGTGAGTTTCAATCAATCTTTAAGGGCTATTTTTAAATCCACCCCATGGTCCTAATCCCACTTCTATGTAGGACAATAGGGAGGAAATAAAAGATAAACAATGAAAGACACCAACTTTTTATTCCGTCACTTTCTCTATGTAATAGGCTTTTAGTGGTCTCTTTAAATTCCAAGTTGGAAGGGAATCTGGAAATCAATACAAGTAACAGATCCATTTTCACTGGGGGAAAAAAACCTTTTAGAATTTGTTACCATCCTTATCCTCTTTTTTTAAACTAGTGTTGTTGCATTTAAAGTATTTTCATATGGAATGGCATGGGTCTTTGAGCACACCTGCGGTTCACTCCGCTTTCCCAGAGGTTATAAGAAGCAGCTGGCAGATCAATAGATAAACATATTTAAACAAGGTTACAAAGAACATTGGATGAAAAATAAATTCAAAGTTTATTTTCCATCTAAGTATTAATACATGTCAGTGCCTGATTTGTCTTACAAGTAGTAAAGTATATACTCAAATAATAAAGCCTCTGAAAGTTAAAGTAACTTTTCCTCTAGAAGTCTGTTAATGAACGTAAAACATTAATAGCAAATGTGGCACAAAAAAAACATTGAAACTCAATTTATGACAGCTTAACAACTATAGAATTTAATGAATTGTAAGGGGAAACGGCTTCACCAAAATTTATTAAAAAAATTCTCATAAAGTTATTTACTCAGATGATCAAATAAATGGGAAACTACAACATGCCCAGTAGTTTTCAGAACAGTTGCCAGAATGTGAGGAAAAGGTTTTTTATTATCTCGAAAGTACAACTCATTTAGTTTGGCTTTCTCTGTCTGTTCCACTGATCCATCCCTATTGACCTAGAAGTACATTAGATGGTTTGCAATTTGCTTCACTCACAGTTTTCATCAGTCCAGCATGGAGTTCAGCTTGAGGCTCCCTCGTGAAAACAAGATGTCTCCTTGGGACCTAAACAAATATTATCCATATGTTCTTATTTTCTACCTGCAATAAAAGCACTGAGACAGCCTGACGATTACAGGGTAAGGAGAGGATCCAAAGAGAAACCAGCTCTATGATAAATGGGAAGCACCATACAATTGGTCACTAGCACATTTCTAAAAAGAAAAAAAACATAAATTCAAAAGGAGCAGACTCATTCTGCACAAAAGAACAAATTCTGTTTGTTACTACACTGTTGGCTGCTGAGTTATCATAACAGCCTGGCTGTGGGTGGCAGTTGAAGTCATTTAATTTGGTTCTAGTTTGGAAGGCAGCTTGCCAATTGTTACCCTCTTGTTTTCCCCTGAGAGGAAGAGGAAGAGTGGGAGAAATAGATCTCAACCTGACTGAGAGCCAGGGTCAGCACTGCTCTCCTTAGCCATCTGGCCACTGCCAGAGATGACCTACAGTCCTCCTGCAGTGACAGGCACTGTGCAAGTCAGTCTAGGGAACTTGCCACAGTGGAAGCTCGTCATTAAAAACCCTCCCGATCTCACAGAGAGCAGAAGTGATGTGTAGCCCTGTCAATCAGCCCAACCCTGAAGTGGCTGACACCCTGAAGGTGGACAGGTGGATGGGGACAAGAGGGAAAGAAACACTAAGGAGCTGTTGCTGAAGGTACCTCACCTTGACTTTTCTGAGGCAAAACTGAACTTCTGAAGAAGAGATTACATCTACATGTTAATAGCCCCTTGACCAGAACCTTCCAGAATGGCACCAGAAGATGACAGTGAGCTGATTTTAGTGTGTATAAGTGACAATAAGATAAAATATTTGCAAGCTGCTTTTCCAGAATTACTTCCATGAGTAAATGCAACTGTCTGCAACCATGTTTAAACATTAAAAAAATTATTATTGATTACTGCTTACTCCCTGTATGACTACCATTTCTGCAGCTGGACCTAGCATGCTTGAAATGTCCCTTGAAATGCTGTATTGTTTCAGCAAATGATATGCAAGATGAGCTCTTGTCTATTTGGAAAGGGTGAGGGATGAGTTCACTGAGAAGTGACAGTTGCCTTTCCACACGAAGACAGCCCTTTCTTTCCCCAACTATACAATTAACCAGGCAGCAATCCTTCAGGCTGGTGAAGGAGAAACGAAGCCGGTGTGTAGTGTGTAAGAGAAGTGTATTACATACATCTTGACTTCCCTGTTTCCTTCACCCATCTTAGACTGTGCAAGAATTGGATAGAAATGGAATTTGTTGTTGTTGTTGTTCTGCAATCTATCTGGAAGACAGAGGCAGAGAAAGACCTTTAAGCCATCTCTCTGGTTCATTTTCCTTTCACCCCCAACTCCCAAGTTCTCTCGGTGTGCCAAGTCTCAAATGTCACATCCCCAGAGACGTGGGGAAGCAGCTCCGCCGCCCACCCCCCCCCCAGCCTGGCAGAGAGCAAAGGTTGACACGGCAAGTGTTCAGACTAGGAGAGGATTTTGGTTTTGTTTTGTTTTAATATCCATCTCTGAATGAGCGTATCATTACTGGTATATTTTCTCATCTTTAAAAAGATTGTGCTTCCTGAAAATGATGTCAGGCGCGCAGTTCCATTTGAATTTCAAATACCCCATGAATAATTCTTTGGGGGGGGGGAGAAACGTTACAAATGTTACACAAAAGAGACTAAAAAATGATTGTGATGTTTGCCTAAAATTCAAGTGTGATCGAGTCCCTTACATTTCTGCTTGCTCTATCCAGCAACCTTCACGACAGACCGTATTACAGAGCTAGGTGGTGGTAACGCAGGTAAGTGGCGCTCAGGATTTGTGCTCAGTTTCCCTGGGAAGTGTGTCCTCTGCGCCAGAATTCACACGGCTGCCACAGACCAGTGTCTGTTCCCTCCAAGTTGCTGTTCCCTTTTCCCCACCTTCTCAGCTTCTTGACCAGCTTTAGAGAATGGGAACTTTTGTGCAGATGGACAGAGTAAGAGGCTGCAATTTTGACTCTGCCAGAAGCACCCCTAAATCTGGGACGGTGCTGAAGTGCTGAGACAAAGGAACCTTTAAAGTTCACAAAACAACAACAAAATCAGTGACCGCTTTGGTAGGTTTCCGTCTACTCAGAATGTCCATCAGTGATTCACCGCTATGTTGGAGTTCCTACAGCGGGGAAGGATGTGGGGTTTATGCTGTGCTAATTACCAGTTGCTGGTGAAATTGCACCCCACCCATTTCTCTTCCCTTCTGCACATCACAGACAGCGTTCCTTCAGCTTTATCTGATACGTGTTTATGGCTAGGTTTCGGAGTTGCTGAAGAGGAAGTAACTCTTACACACTTTTCCAAGCACTCCATGGTCCAGATCAAAACACTGAGAACCTGGACAAAACTTGATCCGTCATTTCTACCACTTGGAAACTTCTTCTAATAGGATGTGGAGGTTCACTTTGGGACTCAAAGAAACCTTGCTGTGAACCCGCTCTTGTCACCTGCCAACTGCCTTTCCTTTCAGGAAACTGATGGAACTTTCACACACTTGTTCTGTCAACTTTGAAATAGTGACCTCACTGGGCTTAGGAGGAAATGAAATAAGATTATGAATATCAAGGGACTAACACAGAATGGGGGCTCAGTGACCCTTTCTTTCCCCTCCTTCCGCCTTAAAAGCTAAGTCACTACTAGATAATATTATAACTCCATGAATACCTGAGCTTCTGATTGTATTCTCTTCTCTAAATTATTCTGCTCATGAAATCTATCAAAATTATTTCCTAGATCTGGAAAGGGAAGACTAGGTATAAGGTGCAGTGTTTCCTACCTGGATACAACAAAGAAATTAAGTGTGAGTAGCAGGTCTTTTCATCTTGGCCAAGAGTCTAAAAAGTGAAATATACCATTTTTGTAATAGGGGAAGGACAAAAGGAGGAGACAGCATGAAACCCATACATGGCCTATTTGTACTGACACAATGCATTCCTTGAAGGTCCTCAATAAGGAAGATTGTATTCACAATGTAATTTTCTTTCATCGTTAGCAACCCTACTTACAGCTTGAAATATTTTCAGGAACTGAACAGTTTTTAACACAATTTGTTGTTGATACTGAGTCACTGAAGTGCCAAGAATAGTTCTGCAAAGTGGAAAAAATGTCTGGAAGGAGCTAAAGAAAGACACATCCATGACTTCTAGTTTATTAATGATGCTAATAGTGTTTCCTGGAGGAAAAATGATATTGAGACACTGTTCTGGCATTCAGCTCTAATTCTAACTAAAATCTAGGCAAGTCACAAAATAATGACGTCAATAAGTAGACAGGTCCCGGGGTGGGGTCATGGGCTTTGACTGTGGCTCTGCTGCTTCCTTGCTAGAGACTGTTTGGGCATTTTACCTACAGCCCTTTAGCCCCTTGTTTCTTTTTTTTAGGGCTCTGTTTTGTTTTTATATTATTTACTTACATAAGGACCCATATAACCAACTTATAGCTAGAAAGTACAAAATCAAAGTTGTGATGCAATAGTGGTACTCACAAGACAAGATGTTGGAAATGATCTGTACAACTGAGGGGAGGTGGGGGAGGGAAAGGGGGAGATAAATGAGGGGGGGTAACAAGTTCGACAAGAAATGTACTTATTACCTCACTTACGGAACTGTAACCCCTCCGTACATCATGTTGACAATCAAATTTAAAAATAAAAGATTAGTCCTTTAGCCACATGCGTCTCCAAAGTTAAAACAATCAAAGTTGTGTCTTATTTATATTGCTCTTCCATGTAAATTTGGACATTCCCTCCCCCTCCCCTGGCTTTGCTTTCTTTTTTTAAGAACATTAATTTATTCGTATTGTAAAGGTGATGTACAAGGAGGTTTCAGTTACGTAAGGAAGGTAATGGTACATTCCTTGTGGAGCATTGTTACCCCCCCCCTCATTTTTCTCCCATACTTCCCCTTCCTCCCCATCTGCCTGTCCCCACGCTGTAAAGTTCGTTTCCAACGTAGAGTCTTGTGAGTATCGCTGTTGCGTTGGTTCACGCTTTGTCCTTGTCTCACCATTGTGTTATGTCCCTTCCCTTCCCCAAATCACTTAAATGTATATACAAGACACAGTGTACCAAAATCAAAAACAGTGACAACAGGGGATAAACCAAAGGGAAAAAAGAAAGAAAGAAAAAAGAAATAACTTCACACAGCATATTAAAAACGACAACAACAAAGAAACCTCTTGATTCCGTATCTTGGTGTTCATTTCGACTAGCATCCTTTTACATGGTCATATATGCATAGCTATTAAGCTACTGTGATCCTCTGCTAGACATATATTAATTATTACAAATGAAGGAAGCTATGGAGCCGATGTTGCTTTGAGCCCCTCATTTCTCTATTGATAAGAAGTAGGATCCCACCAGTGCCCAGTTCATAGGATGCTATGCACAGTATTCTTAGTGCCAAGGGCCCCTCTGTACCTAGCTCCGTGCTCAATGAGGACACATGAATAGCACAAGAAAGACAATGTTTCAGGAATAACAAGGAGGACATGAGAGAGACAGAAACTAACTTTCAACGGGCAGTGTTTCTGGAAAGGCTTTCTTCCAGGTAGGATTTCAGCTGAGCTCTGAAGTATAAGAGAGAGGCAGTCCTGCAGAGAACAACAATAATAGCAGCACTCAGAAAGGGCAGAAATTTGCCAGAGGATGAAATGGCAGGTGCAAATGTGCTGAACTGAGAAAGAACTTGATGTGTTACAAAATGAGCAAAGGGGGAGAGGAAGGGTATTAGTGGAGGTTAATGAAAAAAAGCACAGCCTCCTTTCAGCCAATAACAAGACGTCCAGGTTACATTTAAAGGGCAATGATTTGATTTATAGTTTCCAAAAATCACGCTGGCTGCCATTTTCTCCATGGACATTAATACGTGGGACAAGCAAATGTCCATGATTAGTATGTGATTGTTGTTGATTCCTTGGTAGCTCTTCTACTTACTGTTGTGGATATTACTATTGATGTACACCCAAAATGTTAATGATGGTGCCCTATGGATGATGACCATTTGGAGAAATTAAAATCAAATGGTAACTACCACCAGGCAGGATAAATTCTTTTGTAGTAAATGCTGTGGTCTGCGTAGCCTTGGGCAAGTTAACCTCTCTGAACTTCCGTCTCTTGATTCTCACAAAATGGTAATAACGATAAGACTGGTATAGGATTTAAATGAGAAAACATATTAAATGCCTCCTGAAATGGCAGTTAGTAGCAAATAACAAATGGTGCCTATTACTACCATTTTAAGTGTATACACAAGGGGAAAAATATAATTGGATACATTCTTCAGCCTCACACTCTTAATAGCAAGAATTCTAAGCAGGAATAAATGCACAGCAGTTAGTAAAAACATCTATTGTCTTATATTCTTGCACAGTTCTGAGAGTCTTTTCCAATGATGAGCTAGATCTTTTCCCTCCACTGGTAGACAATCTACCAATGGAGAGCAGGAGAGAGTAGAGAGAGCTTTCTCTAGCCAGTGTTTGGTGCAGAGATAAGCATGTGACACAAACTTGACCAATCAGTGTCCATTTGGGGACTTCTAATGGAAAAACAGAAATGGATTTAGCTACCTTGGTGTTTGGGGCTACTAGCAGACCAGTTTTGCTAATGGACAGAGATACAAAGTCTTCATGACATTGTGTGAGGAGCTTAACTAACAGTAAGTAACCCAAACTAGCCTTTCCACTAGATAGGTCCAATTGCATGAATCATTAAATTCCCCCTGATGGCTTAAACCAGTATGATTAATCAGATTCCCATTTCATAGACCAAGGCAATTCAAGGTCAGTTCAGGAGGCATCTGTATGGGGCACAACTTTACTGTTTCCCCAAGCAAATCTTTTATTTGGTTTCTGCAAAGGAGCTAAAGGGAATACGAGGTACCAGGAGCAAGGTTTCTATTACAAAAAGCAATACGATGTTCTCGGGCCTGTGCCTAATTTCCTAGAGCCTTTTGGTTTTTCACTGTTCTGCACCTGTCTTCTGTCTAACTCCTCACCTCCCTCTCATGTTAGTGAGGTCACCCACAATTCAGTTCTGAGGCCTGGCCCATCTCCTGTTGCCTCTACTCCAGCTGTTACTGATGAAAGCTGAGTATAAAGCCTGTAGAGACACTGTCAGGGAGGTTTGAAGGTTTTATATGAATGAAAAAAAATGGCAGAGAAATAAATAAATCAACATATGTGGATAAGTTCCAAGAGGAGTATATCCTCTTGGTCATTTCTAAAGCATTGAAAGAGTTTGGAAATAAGGCCTGCTCTATCTAAATTCTCAGCAAGTATTTTAGAAAGTCTGATAGCTTCAAAAAGAGTGTGATTTTTTTTTAAGATCTTACCTTCTTAGGAAACCACTGTTCCTTTCAAGTTGGATTAATTTGTGAACAAAGATTTTTATTTAGTCAAGCAGCAAGGTGACATGTTTCCATGTGTAGTGTGGTTAAAGCACAACCCCTCCTTACTGCACAGTAGCTCATACTTTCCTACCGTGCCTGCATGCTTTGGACCTCAGTTCACACTCTGGGCATGTGGGACATAGCATGCTATAGGAAGATTGAGAACAGAGGGGTTTTGCATTTCCAATATCCAACATCCCTGCCCACTCATCTGAGCTCCAAGACACTGGGCCATGCTCTTTGCTTTTAGCATCTGTTTCCTTATCAGCTAAATGATACCCATCCTGCAAGATTGCTTATATGTAAAAATAGTACACGCACCATGTCTGATACACCCTGTACCCGATGATTTCAGAGAGCTCAGGCTCTGAAACCTAACTACTTTTGAATCCCAGCTCTAACACTTACTAATTTTTGTGTATTTGATAAATTATTTCTCCTTCTGAATGCAAAATGTCCTTAGAGTTGAGGGATGTTAATTATATCAATCTCATTAGTTTGCTGTGGAGACTAATTAAAATATTGATGAATCATCATTTTCCTCAAGCCCGCAAAACGAAATAGCAGTAAATTACCATGAAAACAAACATTCTACCTACAGGATAAAATGAGGATAAACAACTAAGAGTTGTTTAATATCTGACTTGTGTCTACAAGAGCCAAATCTCTAAAATCGAGAGCATAAGAAAGATAAAGATAAAATAGAATAAAGTCAGGTCCTAGGGGCTCCCACCTGAAATCTTAGTTACTCAGGAGGCTGAGATCTGAGGATCACAGTTCAAAGTAAGCCAAGGCAGGAGAGTCTTCAAGACTCTTTTTTCCAGTTAAGCACCAAAAGAATATAGAAGTGGAGCTCAAATGATATAGCACTAGCCTTGAGCAAAAGAAGCTCAGGGACAGCACCCAGGCCCTGAGCTCAAGCCCTAGGCTGAGCACACAATAAAATACAGACATACATACATAAAACAGAATAAAGATAGAATTAGGACAAAATATATTCAATACTAGTAACAATGTAGTTTGAATCAGACTATATTGACTCAAACTGTGTTGTTTTAGGGAGCAAAATTAAAATGGCTAAGCAGTTTTTCAAAGATTAGCTAGCAACTTGATCTGTAGGTATGGAAAGTAAGTGAAGGATACTACTCAAATGCATAACTCTAGGGTCAAAGTTTGCCTAAGAAAAGACAATTCTTGCCTCAGAGTCTCTTTAGAACTACTTGTGGCTCCTTCAGAGAACTGGAAGCACAGGTCTGTTACTCAGACCTGTTACGCGCTCACCTGCATGGTTCTGTTTCCTATTCAGAGAGTGATTTACGTTCCTGCATAGTGACAAGCCTGCATGTCTGGCTGTAATAGATTCATCCCTACTAACCCTTCATACTTAGAGTGAAGATCTACTCTTTTCTTCCTTGCTTGCTATGTTCATTCGTTCTAAATATTCAGTTACTCTTTCAATGATAAGATAGCAGTGATGGAGATAATTTGGTTGGATAGAAATCTCAGAAGGTTCACCAACATCCTCTGAGTGAAGCTTTAATCACCTTAAAGTAGAAAAACACCTGTCTAGAGCAATTACATGGCAACAGCAACTTTCACACACTGATATCACCCATTCCCCTACACCGTGCAGAAAAAATGGCAAGCGAATGGCCGAAGGGTAAGCAGCAGGACAGCAAAGGCCAGCACAAAAGAGTGGAGCTAATAGCATGCGTAAGTAACCTTTACTCTATGAAGCCGACATGCATTTAATTCAGGCCTTTGAAAATTGCTCCAACATTGATAGGGAATTTTAGAAGTCAGATGCTTTAAACTGAAACTCTTCCCCTAGTTTCAACTTAATTTTTTATGAGTGTAGAACAAAGTCAAGCTTTAGGAGTTAGGCTAGGTTAGATTTCGTGCACATGCATTTTAGATAAGAAATCAGGACAATAGACGAGATTGTTCCCTTCATCCTTCCAATCTACATTGATTAAGGATCTAACAAAGCAGCCCTCTGAGTTGAGACACTGTGGGTTTATTTTAGTGTATAATTTGCCCCTAGAGGCATGGTGAAACACTTCACCATTTCGTGAAGAACTGGGACAACAAACGGAAGAAAAGTGGGAATGGCTCTTTAATTAAAAGTGCACACTGTCTATGAAAGATGGGAAGGGTAGAATTTGAGAACCTGTGGTCTAAAACCAATTGTCCGACCCTGTCTTAGTATTTATATGGCCTTGTACAAGGCAGTTAACATCTCCACACCTCAGTTTCCTCGGCTGTGAAAATAAGAACAGACATGTTTTATTGGGGACAGTTAGTTCTCATCATCACTGATACCCATACTGAGCATAGAACGGTTTTTATTCTAATTATATCCTTGTAAGCAAGCAGGAAGACATAGCTCGTAACTGTCATAGATGGTATTTGCTATCGTTGCTTATGCCCCTCAAATTCACTGGAGGAATAATGATACTTCATATTCTTATTTCAAAAATGATGTTTGTGGGAGGCTGTCTGCTTTCTCTGGGGGTGTGTAAAGGATGTGGGGGTGTGATGGGTATTTGAAACCCTGAGACTGGAGGTAAGAATAGATGATCCTGTATGACAATCTATATAACATGCATACATTAGTGCTGTGGTTAAAACCTCTCAACAACATAATGAACATAGTGGAGATTCACATTATTACCAGCAGTTGAATTGTGCCTTCCACCCTCAAAGTAAACAAAAGTTGAATGTCTCACCCTTAGTCCTTCCGTCCTTCAGATATGACTTTATTGTATTAGGGCCATTAAGCTGTACTTTAGTTAAGATGGAGCAATGCTGGTATAGGGTAGACCCCAATGGAATGCGACTGACTTAAGTATCTTCATCCTTCAATTTCCACGTGAATTTTCCAAGTCAAATGGTTAAAAATCCCAAATGTGTTTTTTTTCTTTTATCTACCCAGTTGGAATTGGTACTTTTTCCTTATGCCTTTCCATATCTTACCACTGCTAATTCCACTTTCCTCTAATCTTATATGGCATGGCAGGTGATTAATAGTAGGAAGCAGTTTTAACTATACAGAATTTTCTACCCTTCAGACAAAACTGAAGCTCTGAACTCTTACTCAGATGTAACAATTTTTTTTAAAATTTTGTTTTTGTCTGTTGTGGGGCTTGAACTCTGGTCCTGGGCACTGTCCCTTAGCTCTTCAGCTCCAGGCAAGCGCTCTACCACTTGAGCTACAGTGCCACTTCTGGTGTTCTGGTGGTTTATTGGAGATAAGAGTCTCATGAACTTTCATGCCTGGATTGGCTTTGAATTGTGATCCTCAGGTCTCAGCCTCCTGAGTAGCTAGGATTACAGGCGTGAGCCACCAGCACCCGGCTTATACATAGCAATTTTGAAATGTATCTTTTGATGATTTGAGTATATTATATGCAATCTTTGTCCTTTCTCCAGCCTACAGATTGATCAGCCAGTGTGTGTGTGTGTGTGTGTGTGTGTGTGGATGGGTGTGTGTGTGTGTGTGTGTGTGTGTGTGGATGGATGGGTGAGGGTGTGCCCTGAGGCTTGAACTCAGGGACTGGACACTATCCCTGAGCTTTGTTGTTCAAGGCTAGTGCTCTACCACAGCTCTATTTTCATCTTTTTGGTGATTAATTGGAGATAAGGATCTCATGGACTTTCTTGCCTGGGCTGGCTTCCAACAGTGATCCTTAGATCTCAGCCCTCTGAGTAGCTAGGATTAGGGGCGTCAGCCACTGACTGCGTCTGGTAGATCAGCAGACTTTTAGGGATAGAAGGAAAAGGAGACTTCCAACATGAAGTCCTGGGCTGTCAACAGTTTCCATAGTTGATGCTGTTATTTTATTTTTTAATGTTTTTATTATCTTTAGTTGTATATTCAACAAAGCAGTTGATGAATACAACACGTCTTTATCAATGTCACCCCTGTCAGCATGCTGTTGTTATCTTAATTGGCTCTCTGTTACATTACTTACCCTTTGTCCTCACTTCCCTGCCTTCTGCTAAATTTAAAATCTCACTGAATATTTAGCTGAGCACTTGATGGGTCTCAATATTCATTAAAATATAGCAAGATGAAAACAGACTCAAAAAGTCACCGTGTAGAAAATGTTTCCAATACAATGCTTGAACCAGGAAAAATGTCGAAATCTGAATGACATCAACATTGTACTGAAGAAATGTGATGTTTGCTGCTTCACTCTTTCTGAAGAAATAAACTGTGTAACTTTTATTATGTATAATTTCTCTATGAATTTTACTGCAAAGAAATTGCATATGCGCATGCGCACACAGGGTCAGTGGTGGGCACAAACTATGGCTTATCACCTGGAGCAGTGGGGCTGATCTCACTGCTACTCCGAGGTGACCACCTAATGCAGCAAAACTGCTGCAGACTGCAGAGCTGCAGAGCAGAGCTGTTTTAGCTTTGCTCCCCAGGAAGTTTCCCAGAACCAGGAAAATCCTGTGCTATCGAGCAATTTGCATTACAAAGAAATAGTAATACCTAAAGCTTAAGTGGAACTGAAATGCTTAGCTCTAAGCCAGGCCATCCCTTTATAGACATAATGTTATTTTAACTCCTGTAGCATCTTTCATTCTTCAAGAGTAATAAGGCTTGACAAATAATATAAATATACTTTCATGACGAGTAGGCAATAATAACCAAGATAAACTTTCAAATGCCTGCCAGAAGACATTGCTAGGAATGCTGCCCAAGGCCTAACTCCTACCCGAGGCAGAGTAAAGGAATCTAGAGTTCATTGACCTTTCTCTTCCCTTTTATCTGATTTTAGAGACCTATTTACAAGTGAGGGAAAGTTAAATACTTACTTTAAGTGTTTGTTTATGCAGGTCGATGTCACCAAGTGGATTGTAAACTCTTGAGAAGGAAACATTTTAACAACTTTGCCTGTCTATAACCTTTAGCACGTATCAGGCAAATTGTAAGGTGCTCTGGGAATTCATTGATTACCCTCATTGAAATTTTCTTTTATCAGGTTTGCTCACCTGCTTCTTTTATTATGTTCTTGTAAGTTTACATAAAGTTTCTTGTGTAACTGAGTAATTACTGAAAGTATGATGAACTGTGATTTCATTAGTCTTGTGATAAATCCTAAATCTCTCTCTCCCTCTCTCTATCTGTCTCTCTCTCTAGATAAATAGATCTCCGTTGTGTAGGACTGAGGGTCAGGAATTTTAATTACAGTATTTTATCTCAGGCATGTGGTCCATCCTCCGTTTTAGGTTCCCTTTACATTTCCCCCATTGCTTCTGGCTAGTTGGCATCTACCATTCACAGTCTTTACAGGCTCTTCCCAATGTTTTCTGTGATTAGGATGACAATGGTAACTGAGCAATATATTAGCTCCCTCTCAGCTCTGTGCTATTTCATATTTTCTCATTTATCTTGCTCAAGATTTCTGTCCGAATCTTTGCAAATGCCTTGTGATAAAGCAGAATTCTTATCATTGCTTGCAGAACTTAATTTTGAATCACAGTGTTGGTTGGCAGATTCATGGATATCTCCCAATGGATGTAAGCATAGCTAGTTTTGACTTATTATAGAGCACAGCTTGAATTATAAAAGTAACTGCTCACAAACCATAGAGGTGGATTTCTTTATTTCATCTCTTGTCAAAAACATGCAGTCTCTTTTATAACAACAGATAAAGATTCTGTGGCTTGCTTCTTGTGGGGAAAAAAAATAATGAGATGATAAGCCATATAAGGGATCTTAGAAAAGGAGGAAGAACACTCTTGCAGAGCTCTTCATTTGACTGGCAAATCGTGGAAAGGGTATTTTGTAGGAGAGAGGAAAGCAAGTAATGAAAAGGATAAATGCGTTTTTCTCTTATAATTATATTTGCACATAAGCTTTTCAAAGTAGAATTAACAGTGAAAACATTAAGTAGACCCTAATCTATTCCAAACAGAGTCCTTTGTAAGAGGAATCCTGGATGCACAGAGAGGAGGCATCCATCTGCTAGCTAAGGGAAAAAAGTGTGAACATCGAGTCTCCCAGCAACTGAGAAAACGAATTTCTGTTGTGCAAGCCATGAGATTTGTGGCACTTTTTCATGTAGAGTCCTCATGTAGTCTTCAAAGTCGACCCATTGAGTTAGGCTTAGAGATACCCCACGCTGTCACTTTGTAGTTGTTTCTTCTGGTGTATGTTTCTTGCTTGTTAAATAGTATTTTAGCATTTCTTAAAAGTTACATCAGCTAATGATTTCTGACTTGGGTAGACAGAGACTTGGCTCTTAACAGCATATGTTCACAAAACACAACCCTGTACGCATGTCACTTCTGCTGCCCTTACAGCATACTTACATCACAATGTTGAATGCTTTCATTTCTATACCTATTTAAATGTTATTTATAATCAGTCCATGTAGAACACCATGATTAAATTTGCACCATGTTTTACTTTCCCTGGTGTTCATCCTTGTCTTATAACTCAGTAATATCTTAGGGAAGATCTTTTAAAAAACCAAGAGTAGATCAGGGGAGACCTGATCTACAACCAAACATTCCCTAAACAGTGAGGTTCTGTATTTTGTGTCCAGTCTGCATCCATATTGATACAAACAGGGAGAATGATGATTCAGTCTCCTCAGAGAATGGTCCTGTGCATCACTGTGGTCACATGAGGTCCGTGAACACTTGTCAGAGTTGAACCAACAGTTGCATTTTGCTTTCCCACAGTTCAGTCTCCATGAGAAGTTTCAATAATCTGCTAGTCTGTACTTTCACAGATGTCAAGCAAAAAGGCTGGGACTTTGGCAATCACACAAGAGTGAGTAAAAATATGACTAGGTTGATCCAAGGGACTACTAGACATGGTTATGCTGTGAGAACATCCTTGAGTTCTGTCTGCTGAATCCAGAGACTACATCCATTCTGATTCTGCAGAACTGGCCAAGTGCATGCAGCTATAGCACTTTGGAGCACATTGTTGGGATTCAGCATAGCTGAATCACCACAAAGTAGGTCAAGGCATTTAGAAGAACTTCTGTGACTTGGAAGGGGCCCTCTGAGCCAGTCTGCCAGCAGTAGAGTACCATCTTCCCACTTAAAGGTGAAATGTTACTGGTTCCAGGCCAGATACATTTTTAAATATACCATTTCCATCTAACAGTCAAAGCTTACTAGGCCTGTCAACTTTGTTAGGCATTGAGTTGAAGCTGACCTATTCCAAAATGGAAATGTCAGGGCAAAAAGTCACAAGGCTTTTACGCAGTAGACATCCGGTTCTAACAAGAATCCAAGAGCAAGCTGATAAGCTTGCTTTACAAAAACGTGTACCTGGTAACTATGTAAAGGAGAAAAAGTGCATAACTCAAGGAGCACCCCAAGACTCTAGTTGGCAAAAACCATCACACACAGAGAGACATGTTCTGTCTATGTTCTGTCTCAGTGATGAGAAAAGAAAGCATGCCAGACATTAACCACTTAAGACAGGAAAGGTTTGTTTTGGTGAGTGGTTTAGAGGTGTCAGTTCCTTGGAGCAAAAAGGGTGTGGCAGAGAAGAGCAGTTCACATCATGATGGCCAGGAAACAGAGAAAGACCTCCAGGAAAGAGCTAGAACAAGATGCAGTCCCCAAGGACACCAGACCCCCCTCCCAAATGGCAATTTGTTGATGTCAAAAAACCCAAGGCTAACACCTATTACATAAGTAAATAACTCTTAGATATTTTGCTGACTTTTTGGAGTGGATGGATGTAAATTTATTATGATAGAGTGCTGTAACCGCAAGAGGGTCTGAGGGCCTGAGCCCGAAGGTGCTCTTGCTGTTGACAGTCTTAACACAGATTACATGCCTCTCTCCTTTTCCAAGCAAATCAGACAAATTTCCAACATCTCATTCAGCTTCTGGCTATAACTGTCACAAATTTCTCTCCTTTCTCACGCGGTGAAGGGTACACAGCACTGGAGCTGTTATCTGCCCACACAGAATACATCTTAGTAATCATTGTCACAGTTGTTCAGATCTGAGAGTGAACTCCAAACTGCCAAAGAGGCCCCTGCCCATAATAGAGTTCACAACATCTGCAGGATTACTTGGACAAGTGTTTTTGCATCCATCACATTCCTTCTCATGGTACTTCTCATTCACAGGTGATCAGTGGGGAACTGTTTCTTGCGTGGTTCACTTAACAACATCTTTGCCACTGATTCCTATGGAATTCTTTCAAACTCTGTCAATCAACCCATAAGATTTCCCATCCTTCCTTTTGCTGGAAGCCAGTACTCTGTACATTTCATCTTCCTGGCCAAAATGTTCAAAAACTATGATGAGTCAGAGATTTTTATCCTACCAACAAGCTAACATTTTAGTTTGCCACTGTTCCATTGATGCTGATAGAAATCAAAAGCCTCATAGATCAAACATAACAAACAACTTACAATAGCAATTACTGTGTGTTGAGTATTATCTTTTGGTCAGATCTTTAAGTGCCAACTTCCAGAGAGAGGAACCCTTAGCTGAGGGACCCGAATCTCTTATCAAGAGCATGTTCACCCAGTATTTCAGGGAGACTAACTCAAAAGTGTAAACAAACCTGTTTTCTCCAGGGGAAAGTGGTTATCACTATTTTCCCAGGTTATTTTCCATCTTTATAATCTGACCAGAAGTAACCAGTTTTCATAAGGCATTCAAAATGGAAGGAACCTGTAGAGAATTGTCTTCACATACAAGGTATAAGTGCTTTTCCTTGAATTAATTGTTCTCAGTAAATTATTTCAATGTGAAGTACATGCATTTCATTTCTAGGAAATGTTGTCACAGCTTCTTTGATACTTTCCTCTTTGTTTTCTCTATTTCTCTTTCTGACACTACTATTACTTAACTACAGGGTTTTATGGACTTTCCAATATTCTTGTTTTCCCCTTTTGTCTTTTTTTTGTGGGTTGTGGGGCTTAAACTCTGGGCTTGGGCACTGTCCCTCAGCTCTTCAGCTCAAGGCAAGCACTCTACCACTTGAGCCACAACGCTACTTCTGGTTTTCTGGTGGTTTATTGGAGATAAGAGTCTCATGGAGTTTCCTGCTGGGGCTGGCTTCAAACCTTGATCCTCAGATCTCAGCCTCCTGAGCAGCTAAGATTACAAGCTGGCCGGTGCCCAGCCTCTTTTGTCATTTTTAAGTGATTTATTCAGTGTATTCTTCCAACTCAATAATTTCTTTTGCTTTCTGCTATCCTTTTGTAAATTCCCCCAAATCTTTCTTATTCTCTTCATTTTTAAAAAATGTTCTTTACAAAATACACTCTTTTTTGTTTCTGTAAGCATATCAATGGCAATGGGTTTTCTAAGTCTTCTGCTCTCTGCCTTGTTATGTTTTCCTTTGATTTTCTTATTCACTTGCTTGCTTGCTAGTTTTGATGTCTGTCTTTCATCTTAAACACTTTCTTGAAATGTAGAGTGTTCCATGCCTATTCACCTCAAGGCCCTACAGGAACAGAGTTTAGCACAAGATTGCACCTACTCTTGATGGTTGACTGAACCAGGACCTTATACTTTCTGTTCCCTACGCCTTTTCTCTTGGGTTAAAGAATATGAAGGTTGGAATGTATCCTCGATCTCTTGCTTTCTGTGTGTAACCCTGACGGCTAGAATCCTCCAGTAGCACCTGGGTTGAGTTACTGGGCTCCTTACCTCTCCTACACAGCCTTTCACATGACCCATTCTCCACAGTGCAGCCCTGGAGGCCTCAGCAGGGCTAAAAGTCTTCTCCAGGATCCAAGCTTCTTTCTAAGGCCCAGGACTCAAGGGACACACTAACTGCTCAACCTTCTCTGTTTCTCTTGTTTAGCTCTACCAATACACCAGGCTTCAGAGATATCTGGCACCTCCAGATCCTCTGTTTTGGTGTTTTACAGCACACATTTTTGTCTGGATTCTAGCTTCCCCCAATGGACAACACATAGCTTTCAGCTTTCTCTGCTTGTCTAAACATGTCATCACTCTTCCATCTGCTTTCCAGCTTCCAATATTTTGTTGACATCTCTAATGCGCTCTTGTATCTCCTCCAATTTTCTATGCTATTGTGGGTTTTATCCTTTCACAATGTCATTTTAGTTGGATTCCAAGAGGAGGCAAAACTACGTATTTGTATTCAGTCTGCCATGTTTGACAAGAACAATGCAAGGCTGGGAAGGAAAGGAAGAAGCCAATTGAAATATGAAGAAGCAAACTAAGGAAAGGAGACTTGTCACTTCCCATGGGTGAAATGGGAGCCTCATACAGCACTCAGTCATCATTGTTTTTGAAGTGCCTTAAATACAAAATATAAAACATTTAGGATCAGTTATTATTTTCAAATGACCTAATAAAATACCTAATTCCTGTTTTAAAACAGCAAGTGAATATAGTTTCCAAGCTTGGCTAATTACAGACATCAGTCAACCTAGAGTCTGATCATATTCCAAAGATACACATTCAGACCAAGAATTCATGAAATATTGTCATTGCAAAATAATGAATTCTTGTTATATGGGAGAGGATTTCAAAGTCAGTGACATTGGTTTAGTGAGATTAAATTATATTGCCAATTGGTTACTTCTAAGCAGACTAGAAACAAACAGCAAATGAGAGAAATAATCTGCAGTTGAATTTCTATTTCAGAAAACATTCACATGTTGTGGCAACTTGTTTTTAAGTAGATCTTCTTAATCTTGTAGGTTTACTAAGATGTCGCTGGTTTCATTTTACAGTTAGAAGATGATAGAGAAGAGAATGGTAGGGCTATTCTGGTAACACTGTCTTTCACATCAAGAAAGGATAATGAGTGCTAAAATAAAAACTCTTGAAATTTTCCTCCATTCATCAGTGCTACAGAGCTAGAGAAGAAATCCAGCTACCCACTATTCCTGATGATTATTTTATGATTTTCATCATCAAAAGAACAGAATGGAAATTAATGAGGCTACCAAAAGGGAAAAGATGCATTTATAAAATTGCCTTTCATTTTATTATATCCTATAAATATTTTAAAATCAACAACTTTTAGTTAAAATAGATTGAGGGCTGGGAAGGTGGCTCAGTGGTAGAGCGCTTGCCTTGCATGCTCGAGGCCCTGGGTTCGATTCCTCAGCACCACATAAGCAAAAAGAAAAAAGCCAGAAGTGGCGCTGTGGCTCAAGTGGTAGAGCACTAGCCTTGAGCTGAAGAGCTTAGGGACAGTGCTCAAGCCCAGAGTTCAGGCCCCATGACCGGACCCAAAAAATAAAATAAAATAAAATAGATTGACTGAATTTGCTTGCTTGTGTATGCAGGGGCAAGATTTTTAGTCAGATTGTGCTAAATAACTTGATATGTATGCTTCCAGTATCGGAAAGGATTTTAGTTCACAATATTAAAAGACCATGTGGCAAATGTTGTTTGTATGTAATGCTTTGTTACAAACTATTAAGAATGTTTCGGTAGAATTCTCATTGTCTAAGTCATTACAGTGAGATCCACAAGATTTTATTCCAAGTTGACAATTGACATTTTGTAAATGTGAATTAAATCAGCTTATATCCATTTTTAAATATAAGTGAAGATGAACAACTTCGGATATCTCAAATATATTACTATTTCACCTCTACAAAATTTAATTTCTTAACTGAACAAGGGCCTCTGGGCTTCTGTAGATGGAAAATAATATCTCCCAAGCTGTTTTTCATTCTATACAGAAGTCATCATATTTATGCTGCATCCAAAAAGATGGCCGAAGGTGGACAAATCACAGAGCCAAAAATACAGTTCTTATGCATGAGAAACCATACTTGGCACGGTAGCCACAACGAAGTCCATATGTGGTCTGTACCCGGAAGATTCCATATGTTGGAAACGTGACCTAAGCAGAGCTGGCAGTTCCGGCTTGCTACTGCTAACATGAGCTCTTACTCAGGCCACCAAAATGGAAGCAAAGCACATTTAGGAAAGCTTGCACTTCCCAGTCAAAATGCAAAATGAGGACAGATTTAAACATGACATTTTGCCAGTCAGCAGACTTTTAGAAGTTGAAAGATGGATGAAACGAATCTCAGTGTGCTCATAAAAAGAGGAGCAGGCTTTCAGATGCTCAGTCTTGTGTGCTGTAAAATCTGATTTTTCATATATGGCAAAACACAATTTTCCAGTGCTCATTACACAGTCCATGAGGAATGGTTTTTCTGAACACATCAAGTCTTGTCTTTGGGGATTATCTCTTGTACCAAGAGATGTCCCCACATGGGATAGTTTTTTAACTAAAGTTCCTTACAGTCTCCTACTTGAAGTACTCTAAATATTTAGAGAACATTTTCAGCCTTACCACAGAGAATGGTTTGCTGATATTACAAGTTGGATACTTCAGAATGGAGAGGAGAAATTAACAGGGTTTCAAGTCAGACTGACAACAGGTATGAGAACAATACAATAAAATAATCAAATAGCTAATTACAATAGTAATAGCCAAAGTTGTCATCTCGAAAACGAGCTTTATAACGTTGGTGTGGGGGGGGGGGAAGAGGGGGGAGGCTGGGAAGGGATGTGAAGAGTAAACAAAGGAGGAGGCTGCAATGCTTGATAAGAAATGTAGGCATTATCCTGCCCATGCAATTGTAACCCCTCTGTACAGTATGTTCACAAAAAATAAAATAAAATAAAAAAATAAAAAAATGGTAATAGCCAATTATGATAAGGAAATAGCTACTATTTTGTAATGTGTCACTCCAAGCAATGTACAAAAAAACCTCCTGGCTGATAATCTTTTCATAGATAAGAAAAAGAGGCTTTTTAAACATAGTGCTGACGGCCCAAGCCTATAATCCCAGCTACTCAGGAGGCTAAGATCTGAAAATCACAGTCTGAAGCCTATGAAGGAGGAAAGTCCACGAAAAAGCCAGAATTGGAGCTGTGGCTGAAGTGGTAGAGTGATAAATCTTGAGCAAAAAAGCTCAGAGACTATGCCCAGGCCCTGAGTTCAAGCCCCAGGACACACACAAACACACACACACACACACCACACACACACACACACACACACACTCACCCCTGTATTGATAGTACCACGTAGGGTAACATGTTGTCCTAAAGAAATGATTGGTTAAATCTAACCACATAGGGCAAAGAGAAATACCAGAGTCACTAGAACTGGATCTTTAAGACTGAAATGGAGAAAGATTGTTGGAGATGGAGGAAGAGGATGGAGTAATCTCTATTTTGAGCTCAATCTCCCCCGCACCATCACCACCACCAACATCAAAACTTAGTAATTTACAGAAGACCATCTAACCAATGAGGAGCATGTCTGAAAATAAAGAACTGAAACAGTAAATCCTTTCTGAGCCGACCCCCCCACTTCTAGCACTGCAGAGCCAATGAGGAGCCCGTTTAGCAGGAGTTATAGAGTGGAGAAAAGAAATGCCTCCCAATGTTTAATCTTCTTACTCAGCCAATCTGCCACAAATTGAGCAGACTTCAGCGGATGGCTGTGGAATGATTTTAATTACCACCCTTATCTGGCAGTGACAAAAGTAGCAAGGATTGCTGGCTTCCAGGAACAGCCCTGCAGTTGTGTTTGTGGAAAGTGGAGGGACTTTGCCAGGCAGTTTAAATTGAAGCATGATTGACTGTCCACAGAGAGTTCCTGCGAGAGCCACAAGGACCACTTAAGGTGGCCTGGCTGTAACACATATTCTCTACACCGTGTCAACATATGCTAACAGAAGTGTTGATATTTGCTTGGGGAGAGGTTTAAAGGAAAGGGAGAGATTTTTAGATGCTCCGCTGGGGCTGTTACTACTTTCTGTAGATGATAGAAATGAGAGAAGAAGAAAGCTATTTTATCCACAGATAAAAAAGAAGCTTAAAAGTTATAGACATAAGGAAAGGTGGGCGTAGGAAGAGCTGAGCTGGAGAAGCGCAGAAATGAGAGCATGGGAAAATATACAGAGAATGGAAAAGCAGGGAGAAAAAAAAGAAGAAGGCTGCTGAAAACTATTTCAGTTGTTATAATCTAAGACTGACAGACCGGTTGCCTGCTTAAAAGCAAAAGAAGTTAACGAATGTGATAACTAGGAGAATACAAAATCGGCTTGGATTGTTTTATATAAAGTCTCTCTTCAGAAATCCTGATTCATTTCTTTAGTTCTTTTCTGTAGAAACCCAGTTCCATAGCATGGTCTCCGGTCTCTTCCAGGACTCTTGGCAATCCTGCCAGTCTTCCTGCTGAGGATTTCAGTGGCAAGGGTGGTAACTGAGCAGAGAAGTGACAAATTCGTGTTTCAGAAATATCACTGGTAGTGGTATAGAGTATTAATAGAAGGAAATAAAACTATAATGATGATATTTGTATTTAAGAAACCACTGTTGTGATTTAGTCCCAGACAATGAGAATGTAAAGAAAAGTAGTGCAAGTGGGAACAGGACTTGAGTTGGGTTAAGAGTTCCTAATTAAACTAATATTTATCCAGGTGCATTGAAATGCATAATATTTTGTGTGAGGTCTATTTTTCTAAAGTCTGGGGGCTCCAGAGGAGATTATGTTCCTTGACTACCATAGATCTGCTGATGGTACTTACCCTGTAGGCAAGCTACAGTGTAGCAGGGTCTCTGGTCTGATTGACAGATGAACAGAAGGTAGGGGATATATTTGCAGAATCCTAAGGCAGCAAAAATGGTTGAAGTTCTTCAATCATGGGTTACACTTACTTGCATGGAGCTTTATCCACTTAATTGTACCTGGGTTTAATAAAGGATAGCCGGAAGCCTGGTTTTTGTCCTGTATTTACCAGATATCTGGACCACATCCTCTTCCTTTCTATTATTTACCCCACTGTCTTAACAAGTAGTTTTACTGAATATTGCAGATAATTGTTTTGAAAACTTTCAACCAATGTATCCTTATTTCTTTGCAGACAGTATTCTCTGACTTTGTCTATAGATACATAATTATATAAATACAAACAACTTTATCATCTACCCTAAGCAATGACTTAAAGAAAAGTAGTTATTATTTCCAGTGACTTCCTGTGGCTACTTTGTTCAGTGATGGATTTTGGCTGGGTTAGAACATCTGAAATGACGTGTTTGCAAAACCGCCATAGCAGTTGATGTGCTTAGCTGAGATCTCAAATGTGTCTATCAGCCAATGTGAGTTGCTTTTTTGTTCTGGTTTTCCTTTTCCTTTCCTGTTTGTGAGTTTCTTAAAGCATGGCAACTGGGTGCCAAAGAAGGAGTTTTTAAAGGACAAGTCCCAGGGTCACTCAGCAATTTTCTGTTGCATCACTGTTGATAATATCTCCCTATGTCAGACAAGTCAAAAGACCAGTTGTTTGACTTAGATCAGAAGCTCTCACCAGCAGTCTGTGTCAAGAGGAAAGGAAAGTGTATTTAAATGAATGTTCAAAGCCTTCCTAACTACCTCGCAATGTCTCTCACCTAGCTACTCAGGAAGGTAAGATTGGAAGATCACGGTTCAAAGCCAGCCCAGGCAGGAAAATCTGTGAGACTCTTATCTCCATTTAACTACCAAAAAAGCTAGAAATGAAACTGTGGCTCAAGTGGTACAGTGCTAGCTTAGCAAAATAAATACATAAATAAAAAGCTCAGGGACAGTTCTCAGGCCGTGAGTTTAAGCCCCAGGTGGAGAGCAAAGCTCTAGAGCTTGGTTCAAGAGATAGTAAGTGCTTTGCAAAACCAAGCCCTGAGTTCAACCAAGGCAAAAAAAAAATCAACTAGATAACAACTGAGTTATAATAGGTAACAAGTCACTCAACTAATGATAGAACCCACTATAAATGCCATAAGAATTAAAGGGTGCTTCTGATGAACAGAATTGCTTGTAGATGTTACTTTAGCATTAAAAATTAAGCTGTGACCACCGAGATCAGGGTAAAGGGTCACACCACTGGGAGGGCGGCCACTCTGGACCAGGTCACATTCAGCATAGCACTGGCAGCGTAGGAAGGGCCTCTGAGAATTGTGCAGTGCAAAACCATCCAGTCACTATATATCCCTGATTCTCTACTTCTCAAATTTGGATAAAAAGCATATAGTGATGTAAAACTCAAGAGAAGGGTAGTAGTGAAGACCAGGAATTCCATTTTGGATATGCTGGATTTGAGGCCAGTGCAGCATCCAAATATGGGTGTGTGATAGATAATAAAACCTATTAATATAGAAGCTGGTAAAGCAAGGGGATGGATGAGGGCATGAGTGGGAAACAGGTTTGGAGAGAGGGGGAAGAACTACGAGACAGAAAGGTGAGAGCAAAAGAAGCACTCTGAGACAGAACAGTCAGAAAAGCTGCAGTAACCTGAAAGCCAGGCACCGGTGGCTCATACTTATAATCCTATGCTACTTGGGAGGTTGAAATCATGAGGATCACAGTTTGAAGCCAGCAGGAGCAAAATGTTCACAAGACTCCCTCTCAACACATAGTTGAGTGCCATGATGAGACCTAAAGAAGTTGATCAAAGCTCAAGCCCTTACCAGGGCTGGACGTGAGACCTTATCTCATAAACAACCAATGCAAAAGAAAGTTGGAGGTGTGGCTCAAGCAGTTGAGCACCAGCACAAGGCCCTGAAATCAAACTCAATAACTGAGAGAGAGAGGAGAGAAAGCTTCAGCAACCTTCCTATATCTGCTAAAATAAGGAAGATGGTAAAAGCCATTTCCTTAAAATGATTGCAGAAATCCATTCTGTCTTTGCACAAGCTCCTGGAGGGCTCTCAGAGACAAGGTATTAATTGACTGGAAAGCTGTCTTTCCTTTCCACCTTTCTCCCAGCTGGAGAGCATCAGGGATGACCTTAAAGAATGATAAGTTTGCTGTGTGTAGTGCTTTACAGTTTACAGAGCATGTTCTTTCCCTTTATCTAATTTGTTCTCTGCTGCAAATCCTCTGAAGTATGCTGGGCAGGTATTTGTATCTTCATTTTACAGATGAGCAAACTGAACCCTAGAGAAGTGATTATTGCCGAGAGGAACTGTCCTCTGACTCCCAATTCAGTTCTGTTTCCACAGAGCTGCTCGATTACATGAAGGATCAAAGTCCTTGCTTTTCATTGAGCCATGCAGATTCCTAGGTTATCTAAATCGCAGGTTGTCCTGTCTTACTGTTATCAGTCTTACCAGTGAGGATGACTGGGTATTCCTCTCCTTCCTCTTACTGGGGCATGAATTGGAAATGAGGGGAAAAAAATAATTGGTTATCTCAGCCTTGAGGAATACTACCAAACAATGCTTACCATTCAAAAATCAAGATGCTATTATTTACAGACAGAAATAAATCTCGTCTTTTGGGCTCTAACTGGATGCAATTAGAGAATGATAACTTTTGGAAATTTCAAAACAACACAAATTCCCACATCTTTTAACAGATTCCCTACCTAGACTTTTCTCTGAAATCTTCTTAGCAGACTTTGCCTCTCTCAACACTCAGGCAACAAATATTTAGTGGATGCTTACCAGGCATCAGACATCTTGTAAGAGTCTTATATTATGATAGGGTATTACCCAAAACATATATTGTCCAAAAATAAGCAGTGTTACTATTTAGTGAACATTATTTCAACTACATACATATGTCTATATAATATATATATAAATGTCTGGGTAAACAGATATACATGCCATTCTGTATTCCATATCTCAATTTCAAGCCTCCACTTTGTAATATGTACATTCATTCAAAATAATAACATTAACTTGATCAGTCTATCCAAATCTAATGGGAGAGATTCGGATGAATAAGCAGGTAGATAAACTAAATTATAGAATTGAGTTCAAACAATTCCTACTTTTACATATAAAATTATTCCTCTTGAATTTACTAAATGAAAATGGACACTGGGTTACAACAGTTGTTGACCTTCCAATTTCCACAATGATTTCCCACAAGATTCTTTCCGTCTTAAGAAGATGTTGAGCAGTGTTGAGAGGGGAGAATTACTGTTGGGTTTTGGTTTTAGCAACCTGTGTCTATCTTAAAGTCACTGTTGTCTCTGTGTTGTCAAAGATGTGGAATATAGTGTTGCCATATTTTTTCTACCTTTTCTACCATCTTCCAATTTTATTACACTATTATTTTTGCATGCTTAATATTCACTACTTTCATACTGCTTTTCCATAGCCATAATTTTGGACTAAATCTCAGTTGTTTATTTAATGTGATAAAGGCCCTTTTCTGTTCCTTTCCCTACTACAATACTTTTAAAATTCCAGTGTTCACCATTTGGATTGTGTCAAGGAAGGATAATTGTAACAAATGATATTAATGCCTTTAGGAAAATAAAATAAAATAAATAAAATATGGTATGCCAGTAGCACCATCTAAGAATAAATCATAATTAGATAAAATGAGAAGATGGACGGTTTACATTTTCCAGAGGTTACTATCTACTGCTCCATATTAATACAGATATATGTGTTTGTGTGTCTCCACACCATATCCCAATTGTTTTTACATATCCAAATTGAATAGCTGTTCATATGAGCAATTAATCTGTTCAAATATTTTAAAAATCAATTGGAAAATGTTTTAGGGCAGGAAAAGGCTGACAGCCCAAATTAGCACTCGTATGCTGCCCACATCTGGCCCCATACATCCCAAACTTTCACCATTCCATCTTGAAAATCTTCCTGGAGTTTATATGATTGTAACACTGTCAAACAAAGTATGGCACTATGGCAAACTGCTACACTTTGACTTCACTAATCAAGTGTTTGGGAAAAGGGTGCTAGTGTTCTATTTCAGAAACATACGGGTATTTTAAGGAGAAGACAGAAAAAGTCTTAAGTGAACAAAAGAAGTCATACAAAGTGTGACTTTCACCTAGAAAGTGAAACATAAAGAGTTTTTTTTTTTTACAGGATTGTGTAAAGAAAGATAAAGGTTAAAAACAGAGGGATGTAAAACACCTTAGTTTATATACCAAGTCTATTGGGTTTTCTTCTCTCCAGATATTTATTGAGATTAAGTGACAACATAAATTTCACAATACTGTGGCATAGTTATACTTAGCTAAAGTCACAAACACATCTTAACCATCAAAATGATAGTCATCATTGTGAATTGATACGAAGCAAAAGGAAAGAAATGTGCATATCACCTGATGTGTATGAAATAGTTTTATTGTTAAAGTTCATAGAGTTCATAAGCTTTGTAGATTAAGATAATGATAATGATCATAAAGAGTTATGTAAAGAAGCTTTCAGATGTAAGTATGGCTGTCCTACTATATAAAGACCTTCATTTCCTCGCATGCTGTGTGGCATGAGCTGGGAAGTTCACATCCCTGTGGCTTGGAGCAGACATTCAAGCCTAGAGCATGCCTGCAGGAAGTTGATGTACTAACAAAGAGAACTGTTCAGGCTGATGGCTTAAATGTCAGCCGGCTGCAGATGGTATTCCTTAAGTTTTAGCATCAGCCTAATACATATAGTTTATTAATATAGTATATTTAGAAGTTTCTGATCAACATGCATGTAAAATCCAGAGCAATTAAGACTTCCAGTTACTTCTATGTTGTGATAGTGTAACCAAAAGTGAGGACCTTTCTAGAAATATTAATATCAATTGTGAATATTAAGCTGAAAATCCCAGAGAGCTGAAATGGTTTACTGCATCCTCTGCCTTTATTTAATTTAATGAGTTTATTTAATTACCTAATGTTTAATTCATTCTTGAGCTTTATACTTATTTAACATTTTGAGTAAAACAAAGCAAGAGAAATTATAGTTGTCACTAAGTATGGAATTTCCCTCAGACTAGCTGTACCAAAATTAGATTTATACACAGGTAATACATCTAACTACATATGAAGCCAATAAAAGAAGATTTTGAGCTTCCCAAAGAAGACAAAGAAACAAGATTATATCATGAATTAGTAGAATTTCAGTTCACTCGCTATTTCCTTAGCTTTTTCATAAACAGCAAGGAGTTTACACCAGCAGGCTGGTAGATAGAAGCTCCCAGAAAGGAGTGTGAGGAGGCAGAGCGGCGTGGAGTCCATAAAGTAGCAATATGATTGCCTTTCTCTCTCCTCCTGTCTCCTTCACACCCAGAACACAGAAGAGGGAGGGAGGAAGATGGCAGCGATGGCTGCCACTCAGAGCAGGAGGGCCGGAGGCCGGTGTCCAACCCTTTCTCCACAGTCTACAGGGAAGAAGTCAGGAGATGACACAGATAACTGTGAAGTTATCTCTTTTTATTTTTCAATTTGAAACTAAAAGTTCTTTTCATTCTGAGACAATATCTCTTACATACTCATTTAAAAGTTAAACGTTTTCTTTAATGAATTATATTGGTTTCATGGTATTTATAAGGTCTTGTATCTTTTTCTTTTATCTTCTTCACTTGTGGCAAATCCACCTGGAGATCCTCATGTCTAAAGTCCTATAGAGACTTTGCTGCGTTAGCGTTAACCTAGAAGAGATGCCTGAGGCTGGTAACTGAATGCCACAGCTCTTGGGAGGCACAAGTCGCTGACCTTTATTCACTGAATTAATATTTATCAAGTGTCCTCTGTGTGCTGAACACTGGAAATACAGGATATTTTAATTAAGGTTTTTGGTAGAGTTCTCAGGGAAGACCTCATTGAGAAATTCTTGTGGGAGTGGAATCTGAAAGAGATGAAGGAGCTAAGCATTGTTCAGGAAGAAGAAATGGCTCATGGAAAGGCCTAGGAAGAGAAAATGCCTGTTGGACTGAGGTAGAGCAATGAAGCCAGTTTAGCTAGGACAGAGCAGCTTTGAAGCCCAGGAGAAGAAAAATGTCCCCTGCCAAAATATAAAAGAATAGAGAGAAAATCGCACATTGTGTGGACTTCTATTCTGAGTGAAATAGAAAACTGATGAGGGGATCTCAGGATGGGTTCGGCTAAAACCACATTGAATTTAACAATACTAGGCTGGCTACAGTGATGAGGACAGACTGAAAGGGGTCCGAAACCGAGAGAGAAAGCACCCTCAGAAAGCTATTACAATAGCAGAGGTAAAGGGGCATGCAGATTAGACCAGGACAGCAGCAGTGAAGCTATGGCCAGATTTGGGCAGTAGGACCAGGAGGATTTACTGACAAGCTGAAATGGTATGTTCCTGGTGCCCACAGGTAACTGACCATAGACTAGGTTGATTTCACACAGATATACACTGTCTGCTGGAGCAAGTCACAAGAGCCACAAAATTCTTTGTCCCCACCCTATTAGTTCTTCTAGAGCGGTGGGAGCCACTATTTTCAGTTTTATTTTTTTGTAGATTGTGGGGCTTAAACTCAGGGCCTGGGTGCTGTCTCTGAGCTCTTTCATTCAAGGCTAGTGCTCTACCTCTTTGAGCCACAGCTCCCACTTCTGGTTTCTGAGTGGTTAATTGGAGATAAGAGTCTCATAGGGACTTTCCTGCCCCAGCTGGCTTCAAACCACGATCCTCAGATCTCAGCCCCCTGAGTAGCTAGGATTACAGGTGTGAGCAACTAGTGCCCAGCTCAGCCACTAAATATGAAAGAGATAATGAGAGAGTTGAAAGAATGGGATACAACAATGTGGACTCTGTTCTTGAAACACTTAGGAATGTATAGGTTCTGCTCTGCTAAGCCAGGAACCAAGCATCACTGAATAATTGTTAGGGGCAGATCTCTTCCTGAAAGAAGAATTGAGCTATTGGATCATCTCCTTTAAGTGCCTTTGAAAGGTTTCATCTATGTGAGAATACAATGGGGGATATTCTGATTTTGCTTTTTCTCCTTTTGCTCCATTCTGTCTAAACTTAATGAGAGGTCACATTGACCATGGCAAATGGCTCACATTCTCTTGAAGACTGCTGACTTCTTTTCAATTTTTCCCTATCCACATTTCCCAATGGAGAGGCCTTGTCCTCAGTCAGGAGAATGGAATTTTTTGAAGATCCTTATCTGCTAGGGAGCGGGCTCTTCCCAGCACTAGATCTCTGCCTTGGGCAAGTCATATCACCATGCAAGTGCATCCTTAGTGTCCAAATCAGGAGTTTGATTACATTGTCGCTATAATTCCTCTCAACTGGAAGATGCTTTGATTCCACATGGATTCAAGCTGGAAGTAGAATTTGCTTGTATAAGAGGGTCATTTGATCTTCATATCTACTAGCATATATTGTTTTATAAAAGATATTATGATGCTGAGTGCTTCACCCTTTTAAGTGGGCTTGCAAACATAAAATATGCAATAAAGTTCAATACATAAATTATTACAACCTATGTTTGAATGTACCCTTATATCTAAACTTTAATTTGGCTTTCAGGAAAAAAATCTAATTGGATCCTGTCTACTCATGTGTACCACCCTTTTCAATGTCTTCCCAAGCAAAGAAAGCCTGTGTTGATTGAATTACAATGAAATACCAGTGGTTTGGGTCTCGCTAAACTGCAATAAACACTAGGATTCTTTGCTTCATCCACTGGGTATCAGTGGCTGGTCATCACCTTCTGTACCTCAAAGACTGTCTAATGACATGGAAAGTTTCTGAGACACCAAAAGAGAAATACTGACAGGATGTCCTGCAGCTCACTAACACATACATTGTGACATTTGAAGCAAGTAAAAATAAGAAATTCCTATTCCTCACAGACATAACCTCTTCCATTGCCCAGTTTTTTTTCTATCAATGCTTTATGCAGAGTTCTCAGTTACAGAAGAAGATGAAGGAGGAGGAAGATGAAGGAGGAATTATTATTATTATTATTTGAAGATTATAAACTACTTGAGGGCAGTGTCTTCTTTCTATCTTTTCTCCTCAAGGACTTAGGTCCATAACTGACTCCTTATCATAGTTTTCCCTACACAGTTCTAGTTTATAGCTGATAATCCTGGTTTAATACTGACACTGTCTTCTTATTCCTTTGACCTTCTGCATGATAAATTGTAGAGTCACCTATTTATAATAAGCAATGAAAGTTAAACTTGTATCATTGAGTTAAAATTTTAATTCAATGTGTATGACTTCCCCTTTGAGTTTTTATAAATTGATTGATCTGGTCTGAATGAAGCTGGGGGACAAGTCACCTTCAGCCATGCTTGAAAAGATTTTAGGTTATTCTGTGGACAAGTACTGCATTATTAAATATACCAAATGGTTTGTTTTTATATTCAACTCTGACCTCATCATGTTCCAAGAACCTCTTCAAATGGAACATTATGACCAAGTAAATTACAAATTCTAGTGAGAGCTATATTTTACAAATGTATAACCCAGACCCTAAATGCCCTTACAGGCAATAAAATGAAAATTAATGAATTGCAGAACAATTGTACAACAGGACCTTTTGCATTAAGAACAGATGATTCAGTAGCAGCTTTTATGGTAACTATCCACAGTATTATGATGTAGTTTTATACAAGTCTAGGATTCATATCACCGGGGAAAATGTTAAAAATATAGATTATTTCTCCAAGAATACTAAAGGTTAAACGACTCTCTGATTTCCTTTAGTTCTTTTATAACAATATACATAGATGCTGTACAGAGCTCTCCAGATTCTAATACTGTCACTACTATTAATACTAGTGATCAAATAATCCATGCATGTATACAAATAGAATAATGGGCTGGGCACCAGTGGCTCACACCAGTTAATCTTAACTACGCAAGAGGCTGGGATCTGAGGATTGCAGTTCAAGGCCAGCCCAGTCAGGAAAGTCTATGAGACTCTTATCTCCAGTTAATCACCAAGAAGCTAGAAGTAGAGCTATGGCTCAAATGGTAGCATACTAGCCTTAAAAAGAGCTCAGGGACAGCACCCTAGCCCCAAGTTCAAGTTCCAGGACATCACTAAATGACAACAACCATACTAATAATAAATAATGAAACCCACAAAAGGAGAGAATAAGAATAGTAATAGAGGGGCGATTTGGTCAAAATACATTATATATATATATATATATATATATATATATATATCAATGGAACTATCATACTGAAACCTCCTTTGTAGAATTAATATATGCAATAACATTGTTAAAATAGATTTCTACTTCTACTGTTGCACACATACACACGCACACACACACACACACACACACACACACACACACACCTCTACATGGAAGGGTGGGTGATAGAGTAGAAAGGCCTAGGTCTATGTGTAATCTCTGCTTTCTGGTGATATGGAACTGTCCATTCCTGCATTTCATCACCTTATTTAAACGACAACCATCACTTCATTATTACCTCACAACATGTGCTGACACATCTGCTTCTCACTCAGGAGCTCACAGGACATCTTTCAGTCAGGTGATCATGGAGACCGAGTGAGCTCAAAGACCTTCTCATCCCTACGTCCACTTGCTGATCATGTCTGTCAGCTGGACCTTTACTTGTGGTTTCTAGCCGATAAGAGCTGATGTATTATTTGTTCTAGCTGCTGACAACTTCATAAAGGGTTCCAAAAGCAGCCAACCAAAAGGATCAGGCAGACGCTATATTGGCTGTCCTAATGAAGTCTGAGAGGTCATAGCATCACTTCCTAGATTCAAAAGGAGAGAACCTTAATCTCCAGTTTGAAGGGTCGGTGTTGCATGGGAAGAAGGTGAGCAAAAGGGATTTTTCCTGAGAGTCTCTTGGGAAATGCAGTCTCCACTCAGACTTGTTAATACTGTGCCGCCATTTGAAAACAAAATACCTGCATCAGAGAGTTATACTGAGGAAATGAAATTATACAGGAAGTCCTTAGCACAATACGCAGTAACCGCTAGTGAAGGCTCATTATGGCCCATGCACTTTCTTCTTATAGAAGCACAGTTTTCATTTTTTCCAAGCAAGGAAGAAAAATAGCTGATTATTAACTCTTCATGGTGTGGTTATCTGTAAAATAGCAAGAAGAGGTTTTTGACAACCACAGTTGTCAAATTTTCCGAATATTGTTTTGAGTGGATCGTGGTGTCCTTCATTCCTACACTTTGTACCACAGCAGCATGCACCATATTTACTGTCTTCTATCTGTTTTCCAGGTGCACACAGATTTCTGTGCCTAATGGATTATTTGGTGCATAATGGAATAATGGAATTTGCACAGAGGCAGGTGCACCTTAGTAGAAGTAGCAGTCTTGATAGCAGCAGCAGAAGTAAGAGTCTGGAAATGATCGCTAGTAGTAATGGTAACAGATGACAAAATCGACACATTTATTTATCTTTGTTTATAGTTACGAAAAAGAGACATTTTTGGAAAACGAATGCCGGTTTTCAAGTCACCAATTGCTCACGGCATGCCAACTGTTTTGACAATGCTAATAGTTAATTTCAAAGACATGAGGAGGAAGAAATATTGACTAAAACAATTTCAGAAAATGTTTTCATATGAGTCCTCATCTTGACTCTACAAGATATAGCAGAGATGGTTTTATGATATAATGAATGCAAAAATATGAACTATATTAAGTAGTGCACATATATGCATTACAAATGTGTAAGACATGTAATCATTCACTGAACACATGAATGACTTACACACTGAATTGCATAGCTGTAGATGCAAATCTATGTGCATGTTGTTTAAGAAGGAACAGGAGCCCAAGCCATGAAAAAATAATTGCAAATGCAAGGCCTTAGACAGTTACAATGATTAAACGTAGTACTTTCTCTGACCTGCTTAGTCATCAATCCATGGGGGAAAAGAAAAATTATTGATTGTGTATTTTCTACTGCCACAAAAAGTGTTGAGTGTGCCAGTTTTTCAAGAAGGATGGCTCCAATGTTAAACTCATATGGAAAAGTCTATTGTAAGAGTTTACTTGAACAACATGGAGTAAAAATATTTTATTTAAAGAGGTTTACAACCAATACAGAAACTAAACAGTGTTACTCATTGCAAAAGCCCTTCTCAAGAGTGGAAGGTAAAATGCTATCCAGTTCTTCAGTGGGTCAGAGCTAATGCATCCAGAAACCCATTTGGGCACAGGCTGTGTTGTAAAGGGGAAACATACCCTATGAAATAGTCCATCTGTCAGCATTTGATGCAAAGCACTGAGGTAATTCGAGTGTATTTAATGACAGTCTAGATCGCTAATTTGTTTTGTTACTTACTGAAATGGCCCCTATATGTGTTAAGAATGAGTTGATGAGATGGCAAGGTAGGACATTTGATTTTGCAGGCTGCAAAACCCATAGAAAAGCAATTGCCAACTCCCTGTAGAAAGATATTTGCAGAGAAAGCTAGAGTTTCTCCACCAAAGTAACTTTGGCCCTGTTAGGGCAAACAAAAAGCCCCACATAATTTTTTGATTGTTACAACCTCCCGAAGACTTTATATCATAATGGAGGAATATTTACATTTGGAACACTTTAATAACAGGTATTAAAGCAGACTCTCTGAAACACTGAAAATCTACCACCATGTTTCTATAGACTATCAGGTTAAGGTCTGTGAATTCAGCTGCTGTGTCTGCCAGTGTGAGTATCCTGATATCTTCTCTGTGTAACTTAATGAATACACCTGCTGAGTATGGCTTTGCAGAATGAATCATTTTAATTTTGAATAATGTATACCAAGCACATTTATATTCAAATCTCCAACTTTTTGGTTGCAATTTTCACTACCACCAACTCTAATCCATCCTGCTAGAATTTGTTTCTCATGAGTTCCCCACCCCTCCAACAGTTTCTAAAATGGATTCAAGCCAAATAAATTGCTGAATATGTTTACATGACATAGTCAACTTGAAGAAGATATCAATGTTTTCCTAAACTGATAACAAAAATCAAGTCCACTAGAACAAGTAATTTGATATTGTCTTTTTGTTTCATTAAAATCATCTCTGAAACCCTATTGAGTTTAAGCCAGGTACCAGTAGCTCACTCTTGTAATCCTAGCTACTCAGGAGGCTAAGATCTCAGGATCATGTTTAAAGCCAAGTTGGGCAGGAAAGACCATGAGACTCTTCTCTCCAATTAATCACCCAAAAGCTGGAAGTGGCATTGTGGCTCAGATGGTAAAGACTTGAGTACAAAAGCTCAGAGACCGTGCCCCAGGTTTAAACCCCAGAACTGGTGTGTGTGTGCACACACACACACATATGCACACAACGCTACTGAGTTTAGACAGGGATGTCAGTGATACTTAGTATGGGTTGTTAATTCAGAAGCAAAACACACGCTGACTTAACAACTTGCTGACATGTTTGTAATTGATGAGAAAAACTACTTTGATCTCCTTTTTCATCCTGAAAAATACCAATTTCTTACAATGACAAAGTACAGACAAACTACAGTGACAACGTATAGACAAATGTTTCTATATCCACTATAATTTCCAGGAGTAAATTAATCTAATTAAAAATACAACTGCTTGGGTTTACTGTCTTCATACCTATTCAGAAAACTTGCTTACATTAATCTATGAATCAACAAATCATTCCATACTGTGATACAAAGTGAAGTTATGGCTCAGTCCTCTAGAGGGGTGGGGAGGGTTGTCACTCTTTCTAGAAAAGAAGGACTTGGGCAATACTATAGATAGATCTAAGCAGCAATACAAAAGCTTCTGACTAAAGTTGACCTAAATCTCGATGGACTGTTTGATGGCCTGTAAAGAGAAAGCAGTAGATGATGTGTCCTTAGCAGTGCCAGGGTGACCTCATTAACCAAGCTGGACCACAGGGTGGCATCCACAGGCTATTCTGAAGAAAGGAACGGTTCATTATTATAATCTGTGCAATGGTTGTAACCCTGGTGTCAGATCCACCAGCGTCTGAAGGGGCGGAAGTGTAGGGAGGAGACATTCTTCTCTGGGAATCCGAGGGAGAGCTGTTAACCAGTTCCCACTGAAAGAAGCCCTGGTGCTTTGGAGAGCTCTGTGGGCACAAATGTTTCTGGGTCAAAAAAAAATGAATCTTAATAGGGGAATAAAATTAACCCAGACAGAATGGAATCAGATTTTCTTTCTATTACAGAGCATATGCTAGAGGAGAATAAAAGGCAGATTCTAATGTCAGATAGAATGAGTTGACCAGTTAATAGCTAAGTGATGTTGGCCAAGAACTTTTCTCCACCATCAGTTCCTTTCATATGAAAAGAAGATAATAAAATGCATATCATACCCATACATACTCAATAAATTTTCTGCCAGGGATTAAACACACCTTCAATTACTGTTAGATATTATCTATTATTAATAAGTTTGATCAAATCGGGGAAACATTTTCTCAAGGTAGGATTTTTAATTCACTTAAACAGATTCATTTTAGGATTTTAGTTATTCAGTTCAACGTAATTCATTCTCATTGGGTATGCCCTTTTGTGTAAAGGAAAGAAATCTAGGGAAACAAAAAGTTAATAAAAAAAACTGAGCTCATACTTAAAGAACCCAAAATTAAAATTATTATATTATTCTAACACCCTTGAGATCAGTAACTGGCTCATTTTTACTTAGTGGTTTCAAAAGTCTCACAAAGGACTTACATAATAAAAAAAAAACACAAAGTTAATTAATTCAAGGTGGTAAGAGTTATAATTACAATACAGTTAGCTCGGGAAACATAAAGAAAAGAGACAACCTTTCTAAATGGAAGAGGTCAGAGAAAGCTTCTAAAATGACCTGTACCCAAACCAAGAATGGAGAAAAGAGCTTGGTGAAAACCAAGTTGCTTCGCTAAGGGGCACTGCCATTGCAGTATGTTGAAGACAAGAAACAAGCATCTCCTGGGAGGTGCAACCTTTGGTATGTGCTCAATCATGCATACCTAACTCCTAGCCACTGACTAGTTGAGGAAGATATACACCCATCACCATACCACCTCCAGCCAATTGCATCCCTTCCTCCTGCCTCTTCTCACCCATGGCTGCACATCCCTTTATGTATTTGCATATTGTCAGCTCAGCTGCAGGAATTTCAGCACCAGGAAAGCAGAGACCTCTGCTGCCTTGTTTCTTTGTGTATCTGCATCTTCTGAAGCCCTGGTCTGGCATGCAGTCAGTAAACACACAGTGAGTAAAAGAGAAAGAACTAAGTAGGGAACTGCCCAGGAAAAGTCTGGAATGTGATATTTAAGAAGCACAATCATGCAGGGTGCTAGTGGCTCACACCTGTAATCCTAGCTACTCAGGAGGCTGAGATCTCAGGATCTCAGTTCAAAGCCAGCCTGGACAAGAAAGTCCATGAGAAATCTTATCTCCAGTTAACCACCAGAAAACTGGAAGTAGCACTGTGGGTCAAGTGATAGAGCACTCACCTTTAGCTGAAGAGCTGAAGGACTATACCTAGGCCCAGGGCTCAAGCCCCACAACCAACAAAAAAAAACAAAACTAAACTAAAGAAGCACAATCATATAGGGTACTGGTGGCTCACACCTGTAATCCTAGCTACTCAGGAGATTGGGATCTGAGGATCATGGTTCACTTCGCAACCAGCCCAGACAGGCAAGTCCATGAGTTTCTGCAATGGCAAAGGACACAGCTAGCAAGATTAATAGAAAGCCCATGGATTGGGAGAAGATCTTCACTAGCCATACAATGGACAAGGGTCTCATACCTAAAATATACTTAGAACTCAAAAAATTAAATTTACCCAAAACAAATCCTCAAAGAAACCACCATCCCATTAATAAGTGGGCTAAAGACAAAGAGAAATTTCTCTGAAGAGGAAATAAGAATGGCCATAGACACATGAAGAAATGCTCAACTTCTCTGGCCATAAAAGAAATGCAAATCAAGATAACAATGAGATTCCAACTCAACCCAGTTAGAATGGCTATAATCAAGAACTCTAATAACATCAGATGCTGGAGGGGATGTGGCCAAAAGGGAACCCTGCTGCATTATTGGTGGAAGTGTAAACTTGTTCAGCCACTTTGGAAAGCAGTATGGAGGTTCCTCAAAAGACTCCACATAGCTCCCCTATGACCCAGCAATCCCACTTTTGGGCATTTACCCAAACGATCACAAACAAGGCCACACTAAAGCTACCAGCACAACTATGCTTATCACAGAATTATTTACCATAGCTAAGATATGGAACCAACCCAGATGCCCCTCAGTAGATGAATGGATCAAGAGAAGTGTGATATATATATATAGATAGATAGATAGATAGATAGAGAGAGAGAGAGACAGAGAGACAGAGAGAGAGGGAGAGAGAGAGGTATATATATACATACACACACACACACACACACACATATATATATATATATATATATATATATGAATTCTGTGCCTCCATCAGAAAGAATGACATCACTCCATTTGTTAGGAACAGAAAGACTTGGAAAAATTATATTAAATGAGACTCTTACCTCCAATTAATCACAGAAAACACTGGAAGTGGCACTGTGGCTCAAATAGTAGAGCACTAGCCTTGAGCACTGTGAGATTCACAGACAGCACCCAAGCCCTGAGTTCAAGCCCCAGGAATGGCAAAAAAAAAAAAAGAAGAAGAAAAGAATGAAAGATAGTTTGTCCTTCTGGGAAAAAGATAGAATGTTATGTTAGCTATTAGTTAGTATTGCAATTCCCCCAGAATGGTAGAGAATCCATCCCCACCATTTCTCCTCTATCAAAAAGCCACCAAGTCCTTCTCTCTCAGACAAAACAAAGGCATTCAAGTTCACTTTGTCATGGGGAATGAAGCCAATGTTTATTGATAGCTATAGGAAAAAACAAAACAAAATAAAACACCTACGATGACTGATAAAAAATCCTCCATTAGTCAGCATTATTACATAGAGCGCCAAAAGCGTTGAAAGTTAAAGAATTCAGATAACCCACCTCAGTACCATAAACATTCACAGTGGAAAACATCTAAGCCTACATCATCAGCTGCCACCCAGCCTGCTGTTCATAGCCAATTACCTTGGGGCCAACCATTTCCCCCACTGAAGACATTTAATAGTGAGTAATCAAATGTGTCCACCCTCAGCCACTGACAGGAGTTTACAATTACTTCTTGGAATTGAGCTTCCCTCGGCGGGATATAAAAATTAGGCTAATCATATGGTGAATACTTCATCCTGTGTCTGTTCCTACTAGGAACAGAAATTGTCCCCATAATTGTATGCAAACCCTTTCACTAGAATCATCAGGAGAAAATTATGTACTGCTAACTCCTGCTGTAAAGAAAAGACAAAAGTAACATTGTAAAATATCACTTTCAGATCCACCAAAATCAGTGCTTGTGGCTTTGTGTCTGAAAGCCAAATACAAATTAATATTATTTACAGTACACAGCTTGGCATGTGAATATACCAAACTGATATTTAATATGTTGTATAACACTTCTGTGTTTTGTTCCTAGTGATTGCTTTCATGATTAATTAATGAGGTCTGTTGGACTCAGACTTCCAATATAGGGCAGACTAAATTAATTGGTCTTTTAAAAACCACCATTCCATGCAAAGTTTTGGCTATCTTGCTCCACCAATTAGCCAGTTTTTCAGGGTTAGCTGGGCTTTGTTTGTATGAACCCAACATGTTTCTTTCTTTGATCTCTTAGAATGGAGCTCCTTCTGAAATGGGTTGCATACTTCAATTCTGAGCTTTTAAAGCTGATTTTAGCTTTGATTTGTGACTTTAGATAGTTGCTATAAGTATTGATAATTCAAACTGTAGACTAATATTCAGGGAAACCTGAATTACAAAAGGGTGAAGTGTGCAGGGCTCGTAGTTCCTACTGCTTGTGACCTTCCTTCTGCCCAGACCTGGGGCATTCTACAGTTACTTGCCTTCTGTTAGGACCTACTATGTAAATTATAAGTTAGTTTTAGATCTTTTCAATAACAATAATTCTTATTTTCAACTCAGAAGCCATCCCAGGTTGAAAAATAAGATGCTGCTGACATCTGACTATTTTTGATGGACACAAATAGCAATTTCATGTGGCTTCACTCAAACTAAAAAACACCCTGGCTCATATGCAGATAAGCACAGAGTAAGCGACCGGGTATAGAATTTGGAGAACACAGACATTGACACTCTCCTTTTATCCCCCCACCCCCCAAAAAAAAATGTGTCTGGAAGACAGGCACTGTTGCATTATGACTTATTTTAATTTAGAAAATTCTATTATGTGAAGTAAGCCAGGCCAAAGAAACATAGGTCCCATGGTTTCCCTTATTTGCAATAACTAGTATATGTCTAGGCCAAGCAGAAAAGGTCAAACGCTATGTATATAAGGCCATATAAGATGATGCTAAGCGAAATGAACCCCAAGATAGGGACACGAGCAATTTATCTTTGTTGCTGTTGTTTTTAATGTACTTGTAATGTACTATAAGATTTTTTTGTTTCTTTTGTATGTTCTTCCCCCATGGTATAAGCCCTGTTTTCACTGTATTTGATTCCAGTGCCCTGCATCTTGAATATACATTTTTCTAATCTGGGGAGGAGAAGGGAAATAACAAGGATACAGGCTGACCCATTGTAACAATGAGATGTACAAGACATTATGTTGAAAATGAACTTTACAACTTGGTGGGGGGGCGGGAGTTGGGGAGGTGGGGAGGGAAAGGATGGTAGGGGAAAAACAAAGGAGGGGGTAACAATGCTCGATAGGAAATGGACTCATTACTACTCACGTAACTGTAACCTCTCTGTACAGTATCTTTACAATAAAAATATATATTAAAAAAAGAAAAGGAAAATTCTGGGAGAGAGGGAAAGATGGAGGGAGGGAGGAGAGGGGAAGGAAGGAAGGAAAGAAGGAAGGGGGGGAGGGAAGAAGGAAGAAAGGAAGGGATGAAGGGAGGAAGGAAGGAAGTAGAGGAAAGACGGGGAAGGGAAGAGGGTAGGCAAGAGGAGGAGGAGAAGGGAAAAGGGAAAGAGAAAGGATTTACAAATCCATCTCTTCCCTTCTCTAAAGTTTCTACTATTTCACCACCATGAATGGAGTAATTTCCAAACCTTCAGTTTGCTGAGTACTTTCCAGCTCTGAGGTACAGAGTGAAGAAAGCAAAGTCGCAGTCTTTAGATTACACTCCTATTGAGGAAATGGGCACTGAACAAGAAATACCTGTAATCTGAGCCACTCAGGAGGCTGAGATGTGAGGACCAAGGTCCAAAAGCAGCCACGACAGAAAAGTCCATGAAACTCTTATCCCCAATAAACTACTCAGAAAAAGCTGGAAGTCGTACTGTGGCTGATGTGGTAGAGTGCTAGCCTTGAGCACAAAGAGGCTCAGGGCCTGCGCCCAGGCCCTGAGTTCAAGCCCCACAAGCATAAAAAAAGAAAGTGGGGGAAAGAAGGCCATGCTGATGAGGATTAAGTGTTACACAGGCCGCTGTTGGATGAGGAGGTTGAGACTTTCCAGGGCCTCATGAAAGGGACACCATGTGAATCAACCCAAAAAAGGAAGTGAAAGGGTGAGACCCTGTGTTGGGGACAGCACCCAGGACAAAGCCGGAGGCTGGAACCCAGCTGGGGGATGGGGCTAGTTTGCCCATAATGTTTGACAGTGAGGAAGCCAGAGAGCACAGGAGAGATGATGTGGAGCCCTGAGAACCAACAGACACAGCTGGGGGGTTCTGACCTCCGCATGGTACCAACAGACTTGCTTAAAAAGTTTCAGCCTTTAAACAAGGCTACGATGAAGCCCAAAGAGAAGAGCCACAATGCTGCCAATGCAGAGGCAGAGACTAGGTAGAGGAGGAGGAGGATGGGAGACACAGACTCTTCCGCTCTTTGGAACACGCAGTGGCTGAGGAGGGTAAAGTAAGGAGCTGGGCATGTGAGGGGAGGAGGAGCTGGTGCCTTGTTCATTTTGCCGCCTGCTCTCCAGTTGGAACAAGTGATGAAAAGTCATTGCACTGGAGCATGGGAGATGGGCGTTCAGTGCACAGCTCTGCCAGGGGGCAGGAATCACACCAATGTTCTCTCCGTGAGGGTGGGGAAAGCTGCTTTCTAGTGCAGTTATGATGTCCAATCACAGCAAAAAATGAGAAAAAAAAACACCTTAGGAACCCACTGCTCTAGCAAACTACACATAATTAAAAGATTTGTTAAAGATTCCTCAAAGCTGGGTACTAGTGGCTCAGGCCTGTAATCTTAGATACTCAGGAGGCTGAGATCTAAGGATCACAGTTCAAAGCCAGTCTGGGCAGGAAAGACTCTTATCTCCAATTAACCACCAGAAAACTAGAAGTGGAGCTGTGGCTCAAAGTGGTAGAGCACTAGCCTTGAGCAAAAGATCTCAGCTCAGGGACAGCACCTAGGCCCCAAGCTCAAGCCCTACAACCGGCCAAAAACAAACAAACAAAAAAACCCACAAAAACAAAATTTTTAAAAAGTTCCTTTTCCCTGCTGACATCATTACTCAAAAACCTTGACCTCACGACCCAGGGGTGGCATTCATACTCAGGCAGCAAGATGAATGACCAGAAGGCAAGATGAAAAGTCTCTGGAAGACAAATATTGACATGCCCAAACTCAATCAAGAAGAGTTAAACCAAATTAACAGACCCATATCAAACAGACCCATATAAACAGCAATAAGAGACCTCCCATCCAAGAAAAGCCCAGGACCAGATGGGTTCACTGCTTCAAAGCAGAGCTCACACCAATACTCACTCCTCTAACTCTTCAATGAAATTGAAAATGAAAGTTCATTACTGAATTGCTTCTATGAAGCCATCAGAACCCTCATCCCCAAACCAGACAGGAACTCATCAAAGAAAGAGAACTATAGACCCATTTCTTTGATGAACATTGATGCAAAACTTGTCAACAAAATTCTGGCTATTGACTTCAACAAGTAATCAAAAAAACCATACACCACAATCAAACAGGATTCATTCCAGGGATGCAAAGCTGGTTCAACATATACAAATCAATTAATAAAATTCATCACATCAGCAAGAGCAAGGGTAAGAACCACATGATTATCTCAATAGATGCATAAAAAGCATTTGATACACCCTTTATGATGAAAGCTCTGGAAAAGCTAGGAATCCAGGGAACATTCCTCAATGCAGTAAAGGCCACGTATGACAAACCTACAGCTAGCATTATACTTAATGGAGAAAAGTTAAAGCCGTTTCTTCTAAACTCAAGAACAAGACAAGGAAGTCCACTCTCTCCACTCCTCTTCAATTTTGAATTAGAATACCTAGCTAGAGCAATAAGACAAGATGCAAGCATAAAGGGGATCCAAATAGGGAAAGATGAAGTAAAACTCTCCCTCTTTGCAGATGACATGATCTTGTATTTAAAGTTCCCCATGGACTCCACTCCCAAGTTACTCCAGCTGATTCAAAACTTTGGCAAGGTAGCGTGGTATAAAATTAACCCTCAAGCCAGGCACCGGTGGCTCATGCCTGTAATCCTAGCTACTCAGGAGGCTGAGATCTGAGGATCGTGATTCAAAGCCAGCACAGGCAGGAAAGTCTGTGAGACTCTACCTCCAATAAACCACCAGAAAACCAGAAGTGGTTCTGTGGTTCAAGAGGTAGAGCGCTAGCCTTGAGCTGAAGAGCTGAGGGACAGTGCCCAGATCCAGAGCTTAAGCCCCACAACCACCAAAACAAAACAAAAAAAACTCAAAAATCAATGGCTTTTCTGTTTGCCAATAATGATAGAGCACAGCTGAAAGCAGGAAAGCAACTCCTTTTGTTATAGCCCCACAAAAAATAAAATACCTAGGAGTTACCTAAAGACGTGAAGGATCTCTATGATGGAAACTTTAAAAACCTGAAAAAGGAAATTAAAGCAGAACGAAGGAAGTAGAAAAACCTTGCATGCTCCTGGATTGGGAGGATTAACATTGGGAAAATGGCAGTACTGCCAAAGGCTATCTACAAATTCAGTGCGATGCCCATCAATATCCCAGCCTCATTCTTCAATGAAATAGAAGAAGCAATCCAAAGCTTCATATGACACACAAATATCCAAAATAATCCTTATCAGAAAGAACAGTGCTGGAGGAATAACAATACCAGACTTCAAACTCTACTACAAGGCCACAGTAGTCAAAACAGCTTGGTACTGGCAAAAGAACAGACCTTAGGACTAATGGAATAGAACCAAAGACCCAGAAATGAACCCGCAGACCTATAGCCACCTAATCTTCAATAAGGAAGACAAAAAATAGAATGGAAGGAAGACAGCCTCTTCAGCAAATGGTGCTGGCAAAGTTGTTTAATCACTTGTAGAAAACTAAAGCTAGATCCTTATATATCACCCTGCACCAGAATCAACTCCAAATGGATCAAAGACCTCAAAGTCAAAGCAGACACTCTGAAAACATTACAGGAAGGAATAGGAGAAACTACGGCTCCTTGGCACAGACTGAAATTTTCTTTTTTTTATTATTAATAATTTTTATTGTGAAAATAATGTGTAGCGGGGTTACAATTACATGAGCAAGGTAATGAGTACATTTCTTATAAAGCATTGTTGCCTCCTCCTTTGTTTCCCCTTCCCATCCCTGCCCTCCTATCCCCCCCCCACCCTGGCCAAAGTTGTAAAGTTCATTTTTCAACATAGCGTCTTGTCTTGTACATCTCTTTGTTGCAATGGATCCACCTGTATCCCTATTTAAATGAAATTTTTTTAATAAAGACCCAGAAACACAACAAATCAAAGGAAGTTTGGACAAATAGGGTTGCATGAAACTGCAGAGCTTCTGCATGGCAAAGGACATAGCTAGCAAGATCAATAGAAAGCCCATGGATTGGGAGAAGATCTTCACTAACCATACAATGAACAAGGGTCTCATATCTAAAATATACTTAGAACTCAACAAATTAAATTTGCCCAAAACAATTCTTCAAAGAAACAATCATCCCATTAATAAGTGGGCTAAAGACTTAAAGAGAAACTTCTCTGAAGAGGAAATAAGAATGGCCAATAGACATATGAAGAAATGCTCAACTTCTCTGACCAAAGAAGAAATGCAAATCAGGACAACATTGAGATTCCACCTCACCCCAGTTAGAATGGCTATAATCAAGAAATCTAATAACAATAGATGCTGGAGGGGATGTGGCCAAAAGGGAATCCTACTGCACTGTTGGTGGGAGTGTAAACTTGTTCAGCCACTTTGGAAAGCAGTATGGAGGTTCCTCAAAAGACTACACATAGATCTATACATAGATACTACACAGCTCTCCGAGCAATCCCACTTTTGGGCATTTACCCAATTGAAAACAAACAAGGCCATACTAAAGCTACCAGCACAGCTATGTTTACCACAGCATTATTCACCATAGCTAAGATATGGAACTAACCCAAATGCCCCTCAGTAGATGAATGGATCAAGAAAATGTGATATATATATATATATATATGTGTGTGTGTGTGTGTGTGTGTGTGTGTGTGTGTATACATACACATACATACATACACATACATACACACACATACAGTGGAATTCTAGGCTTCCATCAGAAAGTACAACACTGCCCCATTTGTTAGGAAATGGAAAGACTTGGAAAAAAATCATATTAAATGAAGTAAGTCAGTCCCAAAGAAATTTAGGTCTCATGGTTTCCCTTATTTGCAATAATTAGCATACATGTAGGATAATCTTATCAGATTAGCTGAAAAACTCAAAAGCTATGTACATATATCCATTTAAGATGATGCTAAGTGAACTCCAAGATATGGACACAGAGCTCTTTCTTTGTTGTTGTTGTTTTTAATGTACTATGTGATTTTTTTTTGTTTCCTTTGTATGTTCTTCCCCCTATGGTATATCCCCTGTTGTCATTATTCTTGATTTTGGTACCCTGAATCTTGTATATACAGTTGTCTAATCTGGGAGGGGGGAGGGGAATAACAAAATGGTGAAACAAGGACACAGGATGACCCCTTGCAACAATGATACCCACAGAACAGTATATTGGAAATGAACGTTACAACTTCGGCAAGGGGCGGGCCTTAGCGGGGGAGGAGTGTGCGAGGAGGGGGAGGGAAGAGACAGTGGGACAAAACAAGGGAAAGATAGCAATGATCAACAAGTAGTGTACTCATTGCCGCACTCGTGTAACTGTAACCCCTCTGTATAGCATCTTTGCAAAATAAATAAATAAATACAGGCCAACAAAAAAGTCTCTGGAAGAAAGTTTACCACACTTCCTGTCCAAAAGAAGAGAGGAGAGGAAATGTATTCTGACACTCCCAAGGTTAAAATTCCATTGCTTTGGATAAAAGGAAGAATTGCTAGAGAATTATGGGTTCTACTACAATGGTTGAATGTCAGAGATGCAATGCTTCAAGTTCTTTGTGAACGATGCATGCATACAGTATTATAGTGGTCAGACAGCAAAGGCATTACTGTCAGAAAACACAAGAGGCCTTAGGGATAAGGTAAGATGCCAAGGACTAGCTTTGAAATGGTCATTTTTTTTTCCAATCCACTTTGAAAGGTAGATTTATCTAGTTTTACTTTTGAATGTTGAAGAAGAGAGAAACTCAACACATCCATTCTTATCTCAGGTTTACATGTATCACGTCTAGCTGGGTAAGAAAGAAAAGCATTTGCTTATTCCCCATGCCCTTCTTGAACGGTAGCATGAATAAATGCTTCAATCACAGCTGCAGAGAGCCTTCACCAAACTGGCATGCCGGTCCTTGCTCCTGTGCGTTGAGACCTTGAGGCCCACACTGTGGCCTTTGAGCATGCTATGTCCCTACTAAGCCCCTTTGGCGGGAGCCCACACTAAATGGTTACCAGATCTGCACTAGACTTCCAGTATGGTGGCATTAAAAGCAAATGATCATCACAGACTGTCTCTTTGAAGGAGGCTCACACACATACAGGCTCTTCTCCAACTCAGGAATCTAGTGCAGACCAGCAGAACTGATACTGTAGCAGCAGCTGCCCACACAGTTCATCTGAGCAATGCATAATGTTTCTCTACCTACCTGATCAGAGGCTAACTAATTGCTCTCACCCTCGCCTCTCCCCTATTTCTGCCTTGAATTTTCTCTTCTGAGATAGGACTTCCAGACCCAGCATCCATTCCCTGTTCCATAAAGGTACACCCTGGGCATTCTCACTGGAAACCACAGTAGTCACATTTCAGTCTTCATCCGAGGGGAACCTCGTGTGGCATATGGACAGGTTTTTGTCTTTGTGAAATGATCTCCTCCCTGGTGTAAATTTCTCCTGCTCTTCCTGCTGCTTTGTATACAGACATCCAAATCAAATAACAGTTCCCCCCCCAAAAAAAAGAAGAACATCAAATAAATAAGCCCAGCTTGTGTAATTAGCAGCAACAGCTCTGAGATGCTACTCATCCAAAATAGGTCATTATCCATGGATGAAATAAAATGTGTTGATGTGTGAAGATGTAAAGCTCAGGACTGTTCACTATCATCCTGCTTAGCTGAATTGATAGTATTATTATATGATATCATAGTAGGGTTAGAGATATTTCATGCACACTTGATAGTGCTCTGAGAGGTCTATAAGTATGCTTTCTTTTCTTTTCTTTTCTTTTGTCAGTCGTGGGGCTTTTGAACTCTGGGCCTGGGCGATGTCCCTCAGCTCTTCATCTCAAGGCTAGCGCTCTACCACTTGAGCCACAGTGCCACTTCCGGCCTTTGCTGTTTATGTGGTGCCAAGGAATCGAACCCAGGGCGTCATTTATGTGAGGCTAACACTCTACCACGTAGCCACCTTCCCAGCCCTCTTTTCTTTTCTTTTTGCTTCTTTGGTGCAGGTCCTGGGGCTTGTCCCTGGGCTTTTTTGTTCAAGGCAAGTGCTCTACCACTTGAGCCAGATCCCTGCTTCCAGCTTTTTGGTGATTAACTGGAGATAAGAGTCTCAGGGACTTTCCTACCTGGACTGGCTTCAAACTGGGATCCTCAGCTCTCAGGCTCCTGAGTAGGTAGGATTGTAGGCATGAACCACCACTGCCAAGCTAGCTTACTTATTTTTCATCATTAATGTGACTGTGTCCTTAATGGTCTCTCCCTATATTACTTTTTAAGTATTCTGATTCCATTGAAGACATTTATGCAACAATGTATCTTTTGTGTCATGGCCAGTTACCTATCTGACCTGTTAGATACTAGATTCTCTGAAAAGATAAAGGATTATGTTTTTATTTACCTTGATGAACCTTATAGAATCTTGTATGTAGAAACTTTTCAAGTAGTTACGTGGAATTGTTAGACAGCTTCTCAAGCATAATCAAGAGGTAAAAATTCTTTTACAGTAGCAAATTTCCTGTTAACTACGTGATTTTCACTTAAAATTGCAGCATTCCTTTTTTTGACTAGCCATATTATATTGCAGATTTTTTTAATAACTCACAAGATATAAATCAGAGCCAGATGTAGAAATTGTATGGCCTTACTTGTGATGATTTTTCGCGTTTATATAACAACTGAGTTACATAATCACAGATTCCACAGCAATATTTTCTCCTAGTTACAATATTTCCCCAGCTATCTTGGCAAATAAATAAGATGTGCACATCTGAGCAGCAATGAATAATAAGAGAGCACATTAACATCAAACACAACTTGTAAAAGAATCGAAGTTTTTTTTTCCCAAGGAACTGAAACTGACTGTTCTTTTCACCGCATTGAAAAGATGCCATTTATTTCTGACTATGATTAATGGGTCTTTTAGGTGGCCAACTTTCCCTGACATTTAACAAAGATTGCATGCTTGGCTTTTTGTCTTATTTCAGCCCTAGAGTCATTTGTAACTGAGCAATCAGATAATGAAATGCTGCCTTTTGAAGTATGGTTTTGTTTTATTAGTGTAAATCCTTCACTCTGGTGCTGGAAGTGGGAACAAATATAAATTTCATCAGAAGGCTGTCTCTCTACATCCTGTGAACGCCGTGTCAGAAGGAGAATCACAACATGAATGCCTTGTCCTGCCAGCCACATGATGTCAAAAAAATATCAGCAATATCTAAAGAAATGAACCAAACCAGGGATTGATCCCAGGGAGCAGGAAGATTATTTTGATATGCGTGGCTCATGGTTATCATTTTTATAGCAAAAAAAAGTCTTAGAATTACTTTTAGTGTGGTGATAAATAAAAGTAGAAAAAGGAAAAGTAAAGGGACCAACTGTCATTTTTCAAAGCGGTCCCTTCAAATCCAGCCATGCGTTGCTAGGTGTGATCAGAGAGCAAATCCCAAGGAAGTAATAAATGAGATATGAACACATGCATTAAGGAAAGTGTGTTTGTTTGTTTGTTTCTCCCATCCTGGGTTTCCAGGTTTTTTTTTTATATCAAATGTTTTATTGTAATTAAGTATTGTGAAATAGTGATATTTAAAGTCACAAACACATTCTAACCTTCATGGGGCAAATTGTCTTTATCGTGGTCTATAAGGTTTGTGAATTCTATGAGCTTTGACAATACAGTTATTTCTTCCATATCAGGTGACATGTACATTCCTTTCTTTTTGCTTAGTGTCAGCTGTTCCCTCTTTCCAGCTCAGGTTTTAAGGAGGTCTAAGTAAGATTTGAAAAGATAATCACTGGCATGCCTTACTTGAAGGAGACTAAGTGAAGCAATAGGTATACCAGAATCATTACATAGTAATTAACACCTTCTCTCACTTCCTCTTTAGAGAATATATCTGTTCAGAAATAAATGAATCCTAACTGCCACAGTGTTTCTCTTTTTGGCTGGCTATCAAGTACTTTACATTTCAAATATGAGCCCATCATTAGTTTTGTCAGTTGACATTACCTGAACATCATATTGGAAACTCACATGTAAAAAACACATCTCAATAAACCAACCTCCATGATCTGAGACTCACACACGATACAGAAAGTCAAAAAGGCTTTCTTTTTATCTTGCAAGCAATGAGTATTCCTCTCAGATCTTCACTTCTAATCTGCAAGGCTCAATTCTCACTTCAGAAAGTTAAGAAAGAGAAGCAATGGATGCATCTACAGCATGAACTCAAAGAAGCACTAGACTGCCTTGAAGAGGACTAGGATATTTTTATTTATGTTAAGCCATAAACTGAAAAACAATCACTGGCTAGTAGACTCGGATTCTAACCACTCCTTATATGAAGTCTATTTATAGATTAGAGTACTCTCCCCCCCCCCACTGCCCTTGGTCTCTTATATGATTATTCAAACAGAGAACTAGAGTAAGCAGGAAGTTACTATGACACTGTTGGCCTTGGCATGAAGATACACACAGTGCTGAGATCACAGACTCACGGCTCCTTCATAACCCAGGTTCTTGGACTGGATGAGTCACCTTCCACCAAGTCCAGCAAAGTTAAAGAACATTCCCTCCTCCCACTCCCGGCTCCAGCAACCTCTCCACCTTTACCATCTAATTCTAGAGGCTCTGGTATTTTCTTTGCCCCATACAGTAAAGTTTAACCAAACCTTTCCTTAAGGGCACCACAGTCCCTCAATTGGTAGTATCAGAGGGAGAAGAAGAGGGAGAAGAGAGAGAAGGACAGGGGGAGAGAGAGAGAGAGAATGTACCAGGGTTGGACTCAGGGTCTGGACATTATCTCTGAGCTTTTCTGCACAAGGCTAGTATGCTCTACCACTTGATCCATAGCTCCACTTTTGACTTTTTGGTAGTTAATTGGAGATAAGAGCCTCATGGGCTTTCCTGCCCAGGCTGGCTTTAAATCTCAAGCCTCAGATCTCAGGCTTTTGAGCAGCTAGGACTACAGGTGTGATCCACGAGGGCTCAGCTATCAATACGACTAAAACTAAGTTACCTTTTTATTTAAATGGCTGTCTCTATGACCAGGCTATTGTCTCTCACTTAGTGATTACCAGCTCACTACCAACATCTATCATCCTGCAAGGAAAAGGAAGAGCTTAATAGCACTTCTGCAGAACACATCTGTCCACATTATCAAATGAGACCGCAAGGATAATGGCCTCCAATAAATACCATTGTGCTCTTTCTTTGACATCTTCTCTTCCATAGTTGAAGCCAAAAAATGTTGTTACCACTTCAAGGAGAAGATCAAAGCAGTTATTCAAAAATGAATTCTGACGACAGGGTAGAATAACAAAAAGGGTTTATGGAATCGATGTTAACTACAGGTGGTGGTAGATTTGGGTTTTAGTTTATCTCATCAAATAATAATGGTAATAATGTCCAGAGCAATGGAATGCTCTCCGGTGGAGTGATTTTAGAGAGCTTACCCAAGGTAGGGTGATGCTGCTTCATTCAGTCAATAGCTTAAGAGATTATGTTGCTCTCAGTAAAGAAAGCCAGAGAAAGTGATTCTGAAATAATCACTCCCCTTTTCGAGTGTCTAAGCAATCAGAGTGTATTTTCAAGCCTAAAAAATATTGATGTGGTCTCAGTGCTTGCATTGAGTCACTACAGAGGAAGAAAAGCATGTTTTAATAGCTCTCCTTCCTCCCCTCCCCCCAGGGTACTCCATACTTCAAGCTATTATGGAAAAAGCAGGACAAAATGGTTGGCATGTCAGCGCTATATGTGTGGAAAATTTTAATGATGTCAGCTATCGACAGCTTCTAGAAGAACTTGACAGAAGACAAGAGAAGAAATTTGTGATAGACTGTGAGATAGAAAGACTTCAAAACATATTAGAACAGGTAAGTCCTAGATTTCTATCTTGCAAGGAAGTCCTGGATTTCTCTCTCCATGTTGCTTCTATGCCCAGTTTGTCTTTGTGAATGTCCATCTCCCAACTTTTTAGTTTGTGAATATGAGGGAGGCTTGGGAGTGTTCCATGATTTAGCTTCAGGACCAAATCATAATTCTTCATAACCAAAGGCCACTTTGGTTCTGCGGACCCAGAGAATTTGAGAGTGTTGCCTGTCCTACAATATGAAGAGCTGATTAATGGGCAGGTCGTTGGTGAGTCATGAAGACCTTTTAGCTTTCTGTTTTCAGAAATGCTAATTTTGAACATTAATGCCATCAGGATAGCAGAATTTTTAAAAAAAAATGTGTGCTGTTTAGAATCCTTTAGAGAATTAGCTGCAGGAGAAATGGCAATGTAAATTAGCAAAGCCATGGAATAAAAGAGAATTATGTGGAATACTGTGGGTAGTTTACTTCTTTCCTGGTAGAGGTGGTAAGTATATTATCCAACCACCAATAAAGATGATTTTCAACTCTCCTTGCAAAGGAAGATTCTTTTCATAAAGCTTCCAATAAATAGTTCTTGATTTGATTTGAAGTAGGCAGGAAAAGATAAAAGTGAGCTTGTCATTGTATTAAATGATGATAGGAAAATATCACCCTGTAATGGATAACATTTGCCTTTGTCCTAACCCCGCAGATTACGATAAAGCAGGGAGGCGATCTTCAGCCAAAATTGTAGTGAATGTATGCCATCTAGTGGCTATATATGTGCTTGCTTCTTATATTCCCCTACCCTGCTCTGGGTTGTCTAGACAATAGAGTTGACGTGATTTAAGGTTAGTAACATCACATCGTTTCACTAGGTAAAAACACGATCACATTTGTAGTAGTAAATCCACTAATTTGGAGGCTGATTTCTAAGAGTCTCTGCAGTACTCAGTTATAAAATTAAATCCAAAATATGTTTCAGAAATTCCTCTTCCATACCTTACACCTCTATAGGAGAACTGATGGAAAGCTATCGTGACAATAACATATATGGCAACTCCTCAGTACACTTACTTAAAAATAATAAAAATATTCAAAAAATGTATACTGCCTGTCCAAGGCATAAACCTAGACTCTAAGAGAAGCTGACCATTTACCTCTTATTCAATCTTCTTAGAAGAAAAAGCCAAAACTCAAAACACTTCACTGAAGCAATAGGGACGTGCTGTTTTGAGATTAGTTATAAACCTATCCATCACTCAAGTTTATTCCAGAGAGAGTCTAGAGAGTCATGAAGGTGGTAGTTATTCAAGATAGATGAAGACATTAACGAACCCTGGGAGAATCTCATGAAGAACCTTCTTCCTGACTTTCTTAAGCAGTATAGTCTCTCCAGCACCCATTCCCTCTTCCTCCCCCTGTCACCCTTGTGTTGAACACTAGAGTTGTTTGACTTGAACAATTGAAGCTTTATAAATAGCTCGGGATGCCTCCCACTGAGCAGCCAGTTCTACCCACTGCCTGGATTGCCAAATTCCTGTCCGAGGCTGAGGAAGCTCAGAAATCCTCTCCACTTAGCACCTGTGCTTACAAGAGCAAATCTAGAGGAGGCAATTGAGTGCCCAAACCACACTGACCCATTTCAGAAGCTTATCTGATTTCTAAGAAGAAAATGAGCACACTGCAGTGTTTTGGATCAACTCTGAATAAGCCTTAAATGAGCTCCTGCTAAGGAAACTGGACATTGTGTAGGGGAGGTTTTGGTTTTGGTTTTGTCCTTTTGAAAAATTTAGAAAACTTGAGTGTCTACGTTTCTTAAGGCTTTTGACTGAATTCTAAAAGGTGGCTTTTTACAAAAAAGAAAAGAAAATGGCTGCATAGAAAAAAGAATAATAGACCCTTGTCCTTTTAAGCATTTCTCAGGTAGATATCGCAAAAATGGCAACGGTCCATAGTATTACAGGAAACCAGTGTGCTTTTAATTGTCTATTCCCCCTACTCAAGAAAAGCTTTGCTTCAAACATGATTGTCTCTTGTTATCTGTATTTCAATTCCTCATAGCTCTAATCGAAATCATTTCTCAGGTTTATTCTTGATTCAATCAAACACAAGAGCTAACTCCAACTTTGTCTTAAACTTAGACATGACTATGTTTCAACATATCCCTGTGTTTCAAAATTCCTTAGTAAACAATGCAGAGCAATTTCAGAGAATCAACCAAAGCAATTTTTTTAAGTCCTTACCAGAAGCTGGGAACAGAGAGGGAGATGGGAGAGATTGGCTCATAGACACAAAGTCACAGATAAAAGACAGAAGGTCCTGGTGTTCTTCTAGCCCACAGGAGGGTGATGATAAGTTAACAATATTGGGTTTTATGTTTCAAAGTAGAAGAGAAGTTTTAATTTCCTCATTCCAAAAGAAATGATAAGTTTTTGAGAGAATGACTAACTTAAATATCTGAAGTTAATATAACATGTGCACCTACCAAAACAATCACCCTTCACTTAAAATGTACAGTTCTGTCAATAAAAAAACATTGTTTTAACGAAGTTTCCAAAGTAAATAACGTGATTGGGGGGAAAAAGCACCTTTGAAACAGGAGGCCTCTCTCCAAACAATGCAAATCAATGCAATGAATATGAAGAGATTCCTAATAAAATTTCTAGAAGCACACTCCATATTGTGGTAGCATGCTGTCAGTAATTACTTCCTTGACATTTTAATTTGCATCAGTTTGCAAATTGCTAAAACATAATGGAAATAGCCCACACTGTATTCTTTCAAAATATATTAATGGACAGCTATGGTTAGAGGAGCATTTCATCTTCTGTATGCTTTCCAATTCTTATGCCATGAACTAATTAGTTCCCATAAATATGTTACTATTTAAAACTGTAAATAGCCATATACTCATTCAAACATTTCAAAACATGAACATCGGAATGTTAAATTAAGTTTAGGTTTGAGGATGGATGACTCTGGCTGAATCCTTGTATGTTGAGCTATAGTTGAACTTAGTATAAGTAGCCCAGTTATTAGTCATAGCCAATCTCAAGTAGCCCGGCCAATAAGGTAAAAACAACAGACTAGGGAAGAAACTCCTTAAATCACTTCATTTCCACTTCCTGTACTTCTGAAGACTAACTGATCTTTAAAAAAAAAAAAGTAAATTAAGATATATAAATTTTTCATAATTTTGCTTTGGGGGCAAGAATATTTAAAGATGTAACCTTAGACATTTTGGTTTTCTACTCTAAATGAAATAACAGAGAAATGGAAGAATTTATATAAAATAACACTCACCATACTAGACTTAAAACTACAAAGTTAGCTTTAGCATTATCTGATTTATGTCAACTCCAATCAAACAAGCTCTCTTTTTAGCTCTCCAAATGGGTAAAATGATCCTTTAATCTACAGAAAATAAGGAAACTCTAAAAAGAAACTTGGAAGTTTTTTTACATGTTTCCCGAATCTATGGTTTTCATTAGCATCTCCAGTTTTACTCAAACTAATATTATGAGTTTAGCTAAAAGATATTCTAAATTCCACTTTGGACACTAGCTTCATTCTCCTCACCTAATTTTTCCCCTTTAAGTAAACAAGGTTATTTTGAACAATAGCTATTATAGCTGTGATCAAATGAAGTGTTTTCATAGCAAAACAAGTGGTTTCTAGGGAGAACATTCTGTATATTTTATTTTTCACATATCTATTATTTTAAGTCCTGAACTCAATACTTGCAGTCCACAGGAAGTCTACCTAAGGTCTAATCAATTGAATAGTCAAGTATCAGACTTGAAACTCATGTTTAGCCAAGTAGCAAAAGTAGCAATAACAAACTTGACCTTTTTTTTTTTTGGTCAGTTGTGAGGCTTGAACTCTGGGCCTGGGGGCTGTCCCTGAGCTCTTCAACTCAAGGCTAGTGCTCTACCACTTTAAGTCACAGCTCCACTTCCGGTTTTCTTTTTTTTTTTTAATTGTGAAAATACCGTACAGAAGGGTTATAATTACACTGGCAAGGTATTGAGTACACTTCTTATCAAGCATTGTTGCCTCCTCCTTTGTTTCCAGTTTTCCGATGGTTAGTTGGAGATAAGAATCTCAGGGATGTGGACAGAAGGGAACCTTACTGCATTGTTGGTAGGAGTGTAAACTTGTTCAACCACTTTGGAAAGTAGTATGGAGGTTCCTCAAGAGATTTCACATAGAGCTCCCCTATGACCCAGCAATCCCACTTTTGGGCATTTACCCAAATGTTTACAAACAAGACCACACTAAAGCTACCAGCACAACTATGTTTGTTGCAGCATTATTTACCATAGCTAAGATATGGAACCAACCCAGATCCCCTCAGTAGATGAATGGATCAAGAAATGTGGTATATATACACAATGGAATTCTATGCCTCCATCAGAAAGAATGACATTGCAACATTTGTGAGGAAATGGAAAGACTTGGAAAAAATTAGATTAAGTGAAATAAGCCAAGCCCAAAGAAACATAGGTCCCATGGTTTCCCTTATTTGCAATATCTAGTATATGTATGAGTCAAGCAGAAAAGGTCAGATAAGGTGATATTAGGAAAATGAACCCTAAGATATGTATTTAAATGTTTTTTTCTTTACTGCATTTGTTTCTAACGCATTTATAAGATTATTTCTTTGTTGCTTTGTATGTCCCTCCCCCACAGTATAAAACCCCTGCTTTCACTGTATTTGATGTCGGTATAATTTGTGGAGGGGAAGGGAAAAAACAAGTTGTTTAAATAAGGATACAGGTGGACCCGTTACAACAATGATAAGTACAAGTTGTCATGTCGAAAACGAACTTTACAACTTTGGTGGGGGGGGGAGGATTGGGTGGGGGGTCGGGAGGAGGCTGGGAAGGGATATGAAGGGTAAACCAAGGAGGAGGCTCCAATGCTTGATAAGAACTGTACTCATTATCTTGCCCATGTAATTGTAACCCCTCTGTACAGTATGTTCACAATAAAAAAGAAAAAAAAAAAGAATCTCAGGGACTTTCCTGCCCGGGCTGGCTTTGAACCATGATCCTCAAATCTCAGATTCCTGAGCAGCTAGGATTACAGGCATGAGCCACCTGTGCCCAGCATCTATTTTGTTTTGAATCAACAATTATTTGAACACAACAGCACTTGAGACTGGTGGTTGCTCATACATTCACTCATAAGAAAACCAGCGTGTTCTGCAATCAGATTTGTATGTTTCTAGAGTTTACGAACACCCAATGTTAATGTTCTGCATCAGACAAGTAAAAACAGGATGATTCCAGAACAGATGTGTTTCGCTCTAAGATATGAATGAGAAATCTTCAATTGTTTATTTTATTTTTGTGCTGTTCCTGGGTCTTGAACTCGGAGCCTGGGCACTGTGTATTTGAACTTTTTTTCTCAAGGCTAGCACTCTACCACTGAGCCACAGCTCAACTTCCCACTTTTTGGTGGTTAGTTGGAGATAAGAGTCTCACAGACTTTCCTACCCAGGCTGGCTTTGAACCTCAACCCTCAGATCTCAGCCTACTGAGTAGCTAGGATTACAGGAGGGAGCTACTGATGCCCAGCTTTCAGTTGCTTATTTTTTAAAAGTAAGTAGAATCACTAAACACTATGAGCCTTTCTTTTCTTCAAATACAGCAAATTGAGCTCATCAGCTTATGTTGTAAAGCCCTGCTCCTCTAAAAATCAATAATACTATTTCCAATGTAGTCTTTTTGGTATTAAGTGTGATCACGAAGTAACATATAATCTTACTCATGAGAAATGTCTTGAAATGAAGCATAAAGTAAAACCTCAGTCACGTGGCTATTTTATGTAATAATTAATAAAGTTATATTATTTTGTAGGTACTTATATACATATATATGGATATAGAATATAGATTCTGTGTTCTGCTAAATTGCTCAACAAAACAGATCCTTTTTCTGTTCTGAGTAGTAACTCATTATCTAGTTGAAAAATTGCTGCAATATATCTTCTTTTAGAAAAAATATTTTATAGCAGGTTCACAAGGATGTCACACTGTCTCACGGATATCTCCGTGATTCTATGAATGTCAGTTCTTACGAACAGTGGAAGATCCCAAAGACAGCCCAGGGGGAACTGGGGCTCTGCACACACCGGTGGATCTGTCTCATCAGGGTGACCAAGTATTTCTCAGGAGGTGGTGGTGAAGTCTGACCTTCTGCTATGAAATAGACCTTTGACAGAAGCATGAGGAACTGGCTCTGCACGGACATCTCTGCTGCCTCTTTGTCACCTCGGTCACACTCCCTGGAGCCCCTTTCCCACGGCTGTCATTTTCACCACGTGAAAAGTCAGCGTCCCACTAGACACAATGTCACAGTTAGCAAACCAGGAACCTCACAGTGTTCAGAAATACGTTATTGTTGTTGTTTTGAATTTTTAAAAAAGTTAAGTTGAATTCCATGATTGTCCTCCCCAACACATCATATCGCTACCGGAGACCAGTCATCCTGCTCAGAGCAACTCGAAAAAAGGAAATTTTTCTCATATAAAAATCATCCTTTGCACATGAGAGTTGAAATGTGGAGTGTCCGCATTCTAAGTCCAAAGCTACTTATTATGACTAGCCCCCCTAAGTGAAACCACAGGTCCCAGACAGGACCTTTGGCAAACAGTCAAAAACTATGTCTTTTTCAAATACTCAGAATTGCACCACATCTAGAATTCTACTTCATCTATTCCAATTCTTCCCTCTGCCCCTGCACCCAAATCTCTAACATGAACATTAAGTATGAAAAGAGTTAAGTATGAAAACATTAAGTATGAAAACTAAGGAAAGTGTGGCTTAAGCCAGGAGCTTAAAGATCCTATGTATTCTCTAATGATCACTGGTTGAGTCATTTTAATTACTGGCTAATGGCCTTCTTTTCAAGTTACACACACACACACACACACACACACACACACCTCACATCCCAACAGACTTTGAAAACAAAACTGGAAGAGGCAGAAAAGACAAGAAGAAATATAAAGGAAAGCTAGCCAAAGTGAGAAGGATAGCTGATAATTGGACATAATGACTGGTTATTTGAGTCACTTGTACAAAAATTGATCAAGCGTATTCTGACAGTGGGCGGGTGCTTCATACATTCATTTCTTCTATCTGTTAGGTTCTGTTCAAGAAACTTAAGGCCATAAAAAATGAATCTATAGCACAGTCCCGAAATAGAAAATGTTTGCACTCAACATGAATAAATAAATTACAAGAAAATGTGATGGCTTTGGGAGCATATCTATTAGAAATTGTATCAGGAACCTGGAAGATGGATAACTAAAAAACAGTCAAAGTAGTCAGGAGTGTTTGACAGAACAGCAACAACAATAGACATAGAAAATAAAAATGCATTCTGTGCCTTTTCCCAGGTGCAGAAAATGGGTAAGGACAGACCAAGACAGAAGCATAAATGCAAGACCTGGAAAAGTTTAGAGGATGGAGCCTTAGTTATATGTGACAAAATTGGGATAGACAGTAAAGGCAGAAATTAGAATATACCGTTAGGTAAAAGAGCTGCAAAGATTGGAGAGTAAAGCCCTGAATTCCTTACCTGCATCAGTCTAAGTATCTGTCTTTTCTATTGAGATTGTATCACCATCAGGGAGATATTACCAATATTTCCTCATCAACTAGGTAGGGCCCCCAAAATTATTGTGGAGTAAATGAACACTTGATGGGACCTACATGAAGGCCTGGGCAGGAGATGCCTCGTGTGTGTTTAAGGGAAGAGCATCTGGATATATTTGAGCCCACAAAGACAAAACAATTACCCAGAAATCTTTCTTGTCCAGAATCTCACCTACTAAAAATGTTAGGAGACCTACAGCCTACAGTTTGTTGTATAAATTGAAAAGAACTCAAGAGTTTCATTTCCTAGACTCAAGTAACAAGTCGCAAAAAATCAGCAGGGACACATCAGGTGGTCAACAAATTACCAGGGCAATGGAAGCCTTCCAGCAACTTCCCACACCACAGCCCTGACAGGACCCACTGCTGTTCTTTCCCTTATCCACCTTTGCCCAGTCAGGACCTGACTGCCATAAGATAAGAAGACATGAAGTTATGTTAAGAAGGTGGCACTTTCTTCTTAAATCTTACTTTTTAGCTGAATTGGTTGGAATGTTCAGGTCCCTAGTTCATTATCATGTGCTGGGTTTGTTGTTTTCACAGAAAATGAAAACACCCTTGATCTCAGAGAAGTGCAAATGGAAATGGCCATATAAGAAAAGGGTGTGTAATTGTTTCCTAGCAACTGATAGTGTGATTGTGGCTGTATTCCATTTTCTTATAAAGTTTTTAAAAAGCAAAACCAAAAGATAAAATACTGAGAAAAAAAGAAGCAAAGGATGTAAGATTTTTCAAGGAAGAAGGCAAGTGTAGTCAGAATGCGAGTGTTTTTGTCTTGAATTATTGTGAATTCCAGAATTACATTAAGTTCAACTACATTTTTTTTAACCTCTAAGAACACTAGTTAGAATACTACCCCCATTGTTGGTTTTGACAATCCAAATATTCATTTCTTTCACAAAGGTAAAGTAAAATCTGATTGATAATGGAGAAATATAAATTTGATTCATTTTTCTAGCTTTAAATCTATCAGCTGCATGGACACACCCATTATCATTGCCAAAAAGGAAATTTATATTCCTTATTAAGGAGAAAGCAAAAGACAAATTCCAAATTTACTTCAGCAGAAGTTTGCATCTACTCCTCAAAAAAGAAAAGTTAGCACTGGTGGCTCACACCTGTAATCTTAGCTACTCAGGAGGCTGAGATCTAATGCTCAATCTTGGTTTGAAGCCAGTGGGCACAGGAAATCCCATGAGACTTTTATCACCAATTAATCACAGACAAAGCCAGAAGTGGTGCTATAGCTCAAGGGTTAGAGTGCTAGCCTGGTGCACAAAGAGCTTAGCGAAAGCTCCCAGGCCAAATAAATAAATAAGATTAACAAAAAAGGAATCAAGAGGAAAACATTCAACCATACCTTCAAGGACACTCTTCTGAGTCTAAACATCATAAATATAACTGTATTTTTATAATTACATTACACAGTTCAGCAAGAAAATGTATTGCCTGCCAGAAAATGAAGTGATGCATCTTTTTAATCACTTTGATTCAGCCAGAAAGGTAATGAAACAAATTCATTCTTAACCTTCCCATTCAGATTAACCACAAAACCCAGTGTACTTCTCTACTGAGGGGATTAAGTTGTGTCAACCTACATCAGTAGCAAATATTTTAAGTTCCAGCTTAAATAAAACTCCAATCATGGCCAAGATTAGACTGTGGAAGGAAATCAAACTAGTATCAGTTACCCCAAAATAAGAAAGAGTAAAAGGTTTACATAATCACTAGCAAATTAGAATTTTCTCTTTCTTGCTAGAAATAGGCCAAATAATTGTTATAGTACTTCCAGAATGTAAGCTTAAATTACCACTGTACTGCCTAATGGCCATCCTTTCAAAAAAAGAAACCCCCAAACCCCACAGGATCCATGGGGAGACATATACATAAATATATATATATATATTCATTTTATAATTTTGTGTTTATAATATAATGTGATTATGTGATCCAGGCAAAATAAGAACACTTTTCTTGTCTGCACTCACTCGATTGTACTGTTTTCCTGTCTTATAAACACATAACACCTTTATCCAAGTGGTCATTTATCTGATAAATATTTATCTCCTGCCTTTCGGTGTCTAAGACTTTCACTTAAGTGCACTTAATTTTGGTCCATCCCATGAAGGACCTCCAAATATAGAACAGGAACACTAATAATGCAGCACAATATGGGAAAAAATGTACCAAACATGAAGTGTTAAAAATTGTTGAAATAGATGAGTTCGACTCCCCCAGGAAGGAGGTCAGGAAAGAGCAGTATTGGGGAAGGTAGAGGTAGGAAAGAAGGGCATGTCTTTGCAAGTCAGGGTGCTTGGATAATCCAGTACAAGGGAAACAAGGACGGTCAAGGCTAATGGAGAATTGATCGTGAATTTGACATTGCAATAAACAATACATAATACCAAATGGTGACAATGAAACATTATTCATTGATTGCACTCGTTTGTAAATGTCTGAATTGCCAAGCCTTCTGATGTACACTTAGTATAGAAATTCATAGTTTCTCTTATTTTTAAGCTTTTGAGAAATGGAACTGATCTTACTAGGTTTGGTTTGATGTTTTTGTTGCTGTTGTTGTTTTAAGAAAAAAAAAGCCAATTGCTTCTGGTAATTTTACCAGTAATGTTAGATAATAGAAAAAGTAGTTTCTAAATTTTGTCCAAACTATGTAAAACAGAGGCCAAGTACCTACCTATTGAGATACTGCTTCACAGTATCACACTATTTGATTCACAAATATCACACACCTAACAGGTATATTTCACTGGAGGTTTCTTTGATATAAAGGAGGGCTGTTTTTTGCTGACTATAGTTATGGCATTTTGTTTTTTAAAATAATATTGGGGTTAATTATTTGAAAGAATGTGCAGGATTAACTTAAAAACTGCATTCCCATTTACTGAGACAGCATTTCTCCTTGCAGCTTCTCTTTCCCGATGGCTTCATTTTATGGGCACTTAGGTTTTCCATTACCTAAAAATTTGAAGTAAAGCAATAAAAATTCCAAATGAGCTCAAAGGCAAAGAACATATCCTACTGAAATAAAATCAAAGAGAATAACTCTGGGGTCATATGTCTTACATGCTTAATTAATCCCATGCACATCTGTTGAATGTAATTACAGACATATGCAAATTCGAAAACCCATCATCCAAAAGTTATTAGCAGAATGTATTCAATAGTAAAGGTGAGGCTACCTCAAGAAATGACAGACAGAAGTTACATTAAGTGTGCTTTCAAAGGATTGAGCTTAAATGATTGTGAATAAAGATAATCAGCGATGCAGGGAAATAAGAAAATGTCATAGCAACTTGTATGTTTCCGTGAAAGCAACAAGATCTGAAATGCAAGGAGAAAGTTAAGAAGGGGGATGAGTGAAAATAACACTACAAGCAGGATATCCTTCACCTTCAAACATTCTTCAACAAAACTGCACATGAAAGGCTCTTGAGAATTCAGTGGATATTAACATATTAAAGCCTCTAAAAATTCCTGTAGCAAAGAAATCTTTTAAACCTTATTGAACCTTAGGCTCCTTACAAAATTAGCCACAGAACACTTTATTTCTTTGACAACCATCTTTTTGTACTTTATTTTCCCAGCATTCATTGGGGGGGGTGTTTAGAATTACATCAATGCTTGAACATGATCAAGAACTACAGAAGCCAAGGGTAAGGCAGATCTGGAGCTCACAGGATCCTCCCAGAACCTGCGATGCTCACTTCCTCCAGGCACAGAGCCACACCCTAGTGTGTTGTCTCAATCTTAGAAAGCATCATCTCCTGAGCGTGGCCCCTCACACAGCGCCAAGTCGTCCCATGCTGGGACCATCAAGTTTTTATCTTTAGCCCATTTGGTCTTAACTATTCGGCAGGTATTCCTTCAAAATGATAAACTCCTTTAAAGCATATATGTCCATGAGTGACATTTGAAGGTAATTTGTATCCCCATCACTAGCAGCTCCCTCAAGTTTTCTCTTTGTTTTTGTTTTTTTCGTTAGTCATAAGGCTTGAACTCAGGGCTTGGGCCTGTCCCTGAGCATTTTTGCTCCAGGCTAGCACTCTATCACTTTGAGCCGCAGCCCTGCTTCCAGAGTTTAGGTGGTTAATTGGAGATAAGAGTCTCACACTTCCTTGCCTGGGCTGGATTGGAACTGTGATCCTCAGATCTCAACTTCCTGAGTAGTTAGGATTCTAGGCATGAGCCTCCAATGTCTGTCTTCCCTCAAGTTTTCTTTATGACCTATGACTATTAACTCATTGATGAGATGCCTAATGAAGAGCATCTCAAGAACTGAAATATTCTATTATCCAATTAATAAAAGCTAACTCTGGGTGGACACATGTCTACAATCCTAGCACTAAAGAGTCTAAAAAAAAGAAAAATCAAGAGTTCAAGGTCAGCCTAGGCCACATTACAAAAATTAATTCTGTGTACTATTTATGAATTGCCATAAGTATGTGTTCAACATGTATTTGTACGCAAATTATATTAAGAGAGAACATCATGAAATATATTTAACACTGAATTATATTATTCATATACATACAGATGGAGCTTAGACTGATGAAGCTGTTTGTCAGAGTACCTAGGTTTATCTGTTTTGTTGAATTGCGTATTAAGTTTAGGATATATACTTGAAATGAACTTTTAAATATACACCTAATGAAGTTCAAGCTATGAAAATTTAAATCCAAGTACTCTAAGTTTTTCTGCTACTTTAAGCTGTTCTGCTAATTAGTTTATTGCAGACCTATGACGAAATCGCACACTGAGCATTGGAGCATTGGTCTACCTGCACTTTCTTCATCTGTGTTCTTAGCCCAGACTCATGCGTAAAAGAATTAAAAACACCTTGAATACAGATTGTTATTCAAGTAACACTATGTTCAGATAGGAAAGAATTGCAAGGAAGAGAGCTGTGGGTTTGTTTCATTATGAGAACTCAGGAATTTTCTCTAACAGAATCTTCGTGTTAATTAAAATGTAGTATATTAAAAGATGTCATCTTCACATGCTTCCTTTCCTATTAGGAAATATATATATTAATTTGGGCCAAAAGTATTTTTCTGGAAGCCTGTGGCATAAATAAGGGACCATGTTATAGTTGAAGAAATATAGAAACTATAGTCAAGATGTGTGGACTGGAGTCAGGCTGACTCTATGTGTCTGTGGATTTTGGTTTTATTGCTAGTACTGGGACATGAACTCAGGGCCTGGACACTATCCTTTAGCCTTTTTACTCAAGGATGACTCTCTACCACTTGAGTCACAGATCTACCTCTGGCTTTTTTGGGTAGTTAACTGAAGATAAAAGCCTCACCAATTTTCTTGCCTGGGCTGGCTTTAAACCTTGATCCTCATATCTCAGCCTCCTGAGTAGCTAAGATTACAGGTGTGAGTCATGGTGCCTAGTTGTGACTGTAGGTTTTTTTAAAAAACATGTTTTAGGAAAGTAAAGATTACCCCAGCTGATAATCACCGGTATCAGAATCATTTTATATGACTTCTACAAAATGACTCTTTAATTATAATGAGCATGATTCTAAATGTTTCTTTTAAACTATTATATGTGCTTTTAAATGCATTGTCACAGTGCTACAGGATCTTCTATGTCTCTTTGAAAGTACTTTAGTCCCTAAATTAAAATGCTATTCAATGAAATGAAATATTCCTCAGAGATGTGCAATGTTACCAGGTTTTGTGTGTGCATATAGAATTTCAGAGCCACAGTAACAGGCAGAGAGAAGGATGGTGTTGCTCTGTGACCTGCTTTTCTGTAGCTGTTGTGGTTACCATAATGGAACAAAGGAGCACTGAGCAGGAAGGGAAAACTAAAATTAACATAACACTTGCTTTTCACTCTAAACTTCTATTCACACCAATCTCTCTCAGAGGGGCCTCGACTTCCTAATCCTTAAATTGGGGAGTCCAGGCCAATAGTAAATGAAAATCCATTATGTGAGAGAAGGCAATCTTTTAAACAGTCTCAATGAAGTTAAGGAAACAGTAACAGCCAGGCCTGGCAGCTCACGCTTGTAATCTCAGCTATTTGGGAGACCAAGACAGAAAGATGACAAGTTTGAGACCCTATCTCCAAGTCAGAGTAAAACAGTGAAAGGGGAGACATGGGTCAAGATGTATCCTATTCGTAAACTGACTTGTTGAATGGTAATTCCTTTGTCCAACTATTTAAAGATAACAACAATGTAATGTTAAAAATCACAGTTAAAATCAAGAGGATTTAGTACACATTTCAAATAGAAATTGCTTGCCTACCATCCATGGGGCTCTGAGTTCAAATCTTAGTACCATAAAAAAATTAAAAAGACACAGACTTGGATCCTTTCTCTTAAAACATCTGATAGCTTTCTATTGATCTTTCTAGCTATGTCCTTTGCCATGCAGAAGCTCTGCAGTTTCATGCAACCCCATTTGTCCAACCTTTCTTTGATTTGTTGTGTTTCTGGGTCTCTATTAAGAAAATTGCGGCCTGTGCCAAGGAGACCTAGGGTTTCTCCTATTCCGTCCTGTAACATTTTCAGGGTGTCTGGTTTTACTTCAACGTCTTTGATCCATTTGGAGTTGATTCTGGTGCAGGGTGATCTATAAGGATCTAATTTTGGTTTTCTACAGATGTTTAACCAATTTTGCCAGCACCATTTACTGAAGAGGCTGTCTTTCTTCCATTCTATTTTTTTGGCTCCCTTATTGAAGATTAGATGGCTATAGGTCTGTGAGTTCATTTCTGGGTCTTCAGTTCTATCCCATTGGTCCTGAGGTCTGCTCTCGTGCCAGAAATGAACCCCAAGATATGGACACAAGATGTCTTTCTTTGTCGTTGTTGTTTTTTAATGTACTGTGTGATTTTTTTTTCTTTCTTGGGTATGTTCTTCCCCCTATAGTCTATCCCCTTTTGTCACCGTATTTGATTTTGGCACCCTACATCTTGTATAGACATGTAATTTGGGGAGGGGAAGGAGAGTAACAAAATGCTGAAACAGGACACAGGATGGCCCATTGTGACAACGATATTCACAAGACACTATGTTGGAAATGAACTTTACAACTTTGGGATAGGGAGTGAAAAAGTGGGGGAGGTGGGGGAGGGAAAGGATGGTAGGAGAAAAACAAAGGGGAAAAACAAAGAAACATACTGATTACCTTTCCAATAAAATAAAATAAAAAGTGTCTGATAGCCCTAGTTCTTCTTGGACTTTGCTCACCTGGCCCCATTCATACCTTATACCCTTAGAATTAATATCCTGCTCTTAGCTTGTAATGTTGTATTTTAAGTCTGCAGCTTGTTCACTCAAGTTCTCTGCCTTATATTCTTCTCTGAGGAAACTAAAACGAAAGCTTTTGTTGTTGTTGTTTTCTGAAGTAACAATTTTGAAGCAAAAATTTCAATACCAAAATGTGTTGAGTAGGCTTTAGAACTAACTACAATTCTTTCCTAGACTGTCTAGATATGACAGTGACGCTTTCATGGAGATACTGCTGCTAGATTGCCATTGCTTCCAACCTCTTTTCTTTTCTTAGCATTTGCAGGTGTTCATGTGTAAAAATGAATGTCTTATAAAACTGGCGTGGGTTTTCGACTGCAGTCAAAAATTCTCAAGCTGATACTATTTAGAAAGGAGCAGGAGCTGGGCGCCGGTGGCTCAAGCCTGTAATCCTAGCAACTCAGAGGGCTGAGATCTGAGGATCGCAGTTCATAGCCAGCCCAGACAGAAAAGTCCTTAAGACTTTTTATCTCCAACTAACCACCAGAAAACTGGAAGTGGAGCTGTGGCTCAAAGTGGTAGAGTGCTAGCCTTGAGCAAAAAAGGTCAGGAATAGCGCCCAGGCCCTGAGTTCAAAGCCCCATGACAGACGAAAGAAAGAAAGGAAGGAAGGGAGGGAGGGAGGGAAGGAGAGAGAGAGAGAAAGAAAGAAAGAGAGACAGAGGGAGGGAGGGAGGGAGAGAGAGAGAGAAAGAAAGAAAGAAAGAAAGAAAGAAAGAAAGAAAGAAAGAAAGAAAGAAAGAGACAGAGGGAGGGAGGGAGAGAGAGAGAAAGAAAGAAAGAAAGAAAGAAAGAAAGAAAGAAAGAAAAAGAAAGAAAGAGAGACAGAGAGAGGGAGGGAGGGAGGGAGGGAAGAGAGAGCAAGAAAGAAAAGAGCAAGAAAGAGAGAGAAAAAGAAAGGGGGTGGGAAGTATGGAAGGAGGGAGAGGAAAGACTGAAGGAAGGGAGGGAGGGAGAAAGGGAAGGAAGGGAGGGAGGAAGGAAGGAAGGAAGGCAGGCAGGCAGGAAGGAAGGAAGGAAGAAAGAAAGGAAGGAAGGGAAAGGAAAGGAAAGGAAAGGAGAGGTCTGGGGGGTTTTAAAAAAAGGTGCAAAGGGGCCTGAATGGGCATACCAGAAAAAGTTACAGTGAATCAGAAACTTTGCCAAGGTAAAGAGCATAAATCTATAATAGATTCAGGTCTAGGGTATGTAATATGTAACTGAGTGCGAATTATCATGTGTTCCCAGATAATCATTAAACCTGAGGTTCCCAGAGAATACAATTGTACCAGCTTGCTAAATTCATATTAAACCAATCAGGTTTGCATTGTCCAATATGACAACTTATTAAACTGGTTCTTTACTAAACTATTTTTTTTATAATTTCATTTATTGTACTCATCTTCATGGCAAAAGTCTCAAGAGAAATTTTTAGACTAACTGTAAACCAGATACATCTGGAGATAAAACCCATGGAGAAAAAAATCAAGATATAGTGATGAATTTCTAAGAAAGAAAAGCTTCAGTGTCCACGAACAATTGGTAGAGCTATTGGTTATTTCTAATTAATATGGTTTGAATAAAATTCTTGCCATTAAAACATGTCACTGTTGTAAGGAAAACTACATTTTTTTCTCATGAAATTATGCTACAATGGTTATATTTTAAATATTATTTTTCAGTAAAGTTACATTGATTTTTCTCTTATTTCCTCCTATTTCCACAGATTGTGAGTGTTGGAAAGCATGTTAAAGGCTACCATTATATCATTGCCAATTTGGTAAGAGCTCTTAATTTTCTACTTTTCCCAAGAATTGCTCAAGCATTCAAGATTATTTTAACTGTGCTTTACAATAATGTTCCACTAAATGCTCAAACTCTATTTCTTACTTAGCCTTTTATAACTCATAGATATTTTATGGAATGTAGAATGTCTAATGCAGAATTCAGTATATTTTTATGCAGACTAGCTGGATATCTGCCAAAGTGGCCTTTAAAACTAATTATACCATTTTACTTTGCCATGATATCACTTGTCAAATTAAATACTGGCTTTCTGTCTGTCTAAATGATAAATGCTACTCTGCAGATAAAGATTGCCAATACGCGGGTATTGCAGGAGTCATCTAAACTGATGGCCTACATTCTCCAACTTTAAGGACAACAGAATATGATGGCTATACCAACAAATCTTCAATTTGGTCACTGCTTAAGTACTACATAGAAGTGGTTGATGAACAAGGTACACATACATTAAGGAAATTCCTAAAGGCCCAAGGAAGTCTTTTTAAATTTCTTGACGAGGCTAAATAGTCTTTGTTGACTTTCTTATGAGTAGCAACACTGGCCATCCTCTACCTCTTTATTACAATTCCATCTGTGCTAAGGGCCTGACACACACGGTGGTTCCTTCCCAGACCAAGTCAGGGATGTCACCTTATTTTTCTATCTAGTCCATTCATGCATTTGTTTGATGAGTGTCTTGTGCTAGAAGCAGGGAAGATGCTAAAGACTCCAGTCTGTTATTTCACTCTAGTGAATAGACTTCTGAACATTGGAACAGAAAAGTACAGTCACTCCCTAGTGACCTGGATTCCAAAGTGGAGCCAAAATAGGAAAATACAACAGTAGATGATGATTAAACTCTTACCGTACTGGGTTTCTTAAAGCATAATTTTGCAACCTAATATGTGATCATAGAAATACTGGGAAATGTGGACTTGTCTTTTCCATTGATTTGGATGTGTGCTTTATTTTTTTTTATAAAAACACAAAGTTCAAAGTAAATATATTCTGTCATTAATCACTATAAGTAAAAGACTATGATTATGGGGTGGCTGTCCTCACACTGATAGTGAATAATGAGATTTTTAACTAATTACTGCACACAGATGGTCTTGACATCTCTACTTTCCAAACAACAGAATTTAGAAAAAAGTATATATATACATACATATATATATATATATACACACACATATATATATATATCTTCCCAGAAGTGAGTTGCTGACATTGACAACTAAAATAAAACAATAACAAATGGAAAAATTAATATTTAGAATCCTATAATGGTTATCATATTCTATCTTAAACAGCTATAATAGATGGTGGCATATTTAAGCTATTAAAGTAGCAACACATGAAGTAGAAAATATTGGCTTGCAGAAGGGAAGAAAAACTATAACTCTCACTAAAACTAAGCCCTTTTATCATACATACCCAATATGTTTGTAACACATGATTAAGCCAGGGACTTGCACATATCTGCATAATATGGATTCTGTCGACATTCACTGAGCCTTAAAAGACTACTGTAATGCCAGGATGATTTTTGTTTTATTTAGCCAGTCAACAAGCGTTTCTTGAGAGCTATGTATATAGGAGTTCCAAATACAATCAAAACAAAAAATCAGCTAGACACCTATGGTTCATGCCTATAAATCCTAGCTACTCAGGAGGCTTGGGTCTGAGGATGGCAGTTCAAACTCAGCCGAAGCAGACTTCTCACCTCCAATTACACGGCAGAAAGCCAAAGTAGAGATGTGTCTCTAATGGTACAGCACCAGCCTTGAAGAAAAAACAAGTGAGACCATAAAGACCTGAATTCAAACCCCAGTACACACACACACACACACACACACACACACACACACACGAGAGAGAGAGAGAGAGAGAAAGAGAGAGAGAGAAATTGTTATATTTAATGTTAAAAGCTGATTTCTTTCCAAGATAAAAAAAAAACAAAATACAAAGGGATGGGAAGGGTAAACAAAGGAGGGGGCTGCAATGCTTGGTAAGAAATGTACGCATTATCCTGCCCATGCAGTTGTAACCCCTCTGTACAGTATGTTCACAAATAAAATAAAATTAAATTAAAAAAAATACAAACTGGGTCTGGTAACTCATGCCTGTAATCCTAAATACTCAGGTGGCTGAGATCTGAGGATCATGGTTCCAAGCCAGCCTCAGCAGGAAAGTCCATGAGACTATTTCCATTAATCAGAGAAAAAGCCTGAAGTGGAGCTGTGGCTCAATTGATAGAAGGCTGGCCTTCAGTTTAAAAAAAAAAAAAAAAGCTCAAGGAGCCGGGTGCCGGTGGCTCACACCTATAATCCTAGCTACTCAGGAGACTGAGATCTGAGGATCACGGTTCAAAGCCAGCCCAGGTAGGAAAGTCCATGAAACTCTTATCTCCAATAAACCACCAGAAAACCAGAAGTGCTGCTGTAGCTCAAGTGGTAGAGCTCTAGCCTTGAGCTGAAGAGCTGAGGGACAGTGCTTAGGCCCAGAATTCAAGCTCCCCCATAACCAACAACAACAAAAGGCTCAGGGACAGCACCCAGGCCCAGTGTTCAAGCCCCAGGACCAGAATCAAAAAATAAAAAAAAGATATATTCTCACTGTTTCAATTAAATATTATGCTAAAGGTCCTAACAGATAATTCAACAAAAATAAATAAAAGACATCCAGATCAAGAATAAAAATTCCTAAGGAATCAAGAAATAAAATGTTGCACAAATAAGTGAATTCAGAGGGTAGCAGGACATAAGGTCAATAATTTAAGGTCAATAATTTAAATCAGTTGTATTTGCATGTAATTAGAAATATTTGTAAATATATTAAAATAATTTTAATTTCATTTTTGCAGTTATACTTTAGCAGGAGACACCTACTTAACCAACTCATCAGAACTATTTTCTAAAATGTAGTTTTTATACATACCTTTTTTTAAATAAGTTTTTTATTGTGAAAATACCATACAGAGGGGTTAAGGTAATGAGTACATTTCTTATCAAGCATTGCTGCCTCCTCCTTTGTTTTCCCCTACCATCCCTTCCCTCCCACCTCCACAACTACACTCCCTCCCACCCCCGACCCCCCCACCCCACCTCCCCCCACCAAAGTTGTAAAGTTTGTTTTTCGACATAGCGTCTTGTACATCTCATTGTTGCAATGGGTCCACCTGCATCTTGTAGCTACATAAAATTGCTAAGAGACAGAATCAAGATGTTCTCTGTTGGTTCATTGTAGACTTTTTCTCTAAACTTAAGACAATTGCTCTCCTACTTTGTCCTTAGACTTCTTCTTTTCCACTTCGTCCTTCGCTTTGCCACCAGTTTTGTTTTGTTTTCATTGTTGTTGTTTTGCCAGTCCTGGGGCTTGAACTCAGGGCCTGGATGCTGTCCCTGAGCCTCTTTGTGATCAAGGCTAGCATCACTTGGGCCACAGCGTCACGTGTGGCATTTTCTGAGTAACTGATTGGAGATGGAAGTCTCATGGACTTTCCCATCTGGGCTGGCTTCAAACTGTGATCCTCAGATCTCAGCCTCCTGAGTAGCTAGGATTACAGGCATGAGCACCAATGCCCGGCTTTTTTTTTTTTTCCCAGACATCTATGATTCTATCATTACCTTTCTTACAGCTTCCCATTAGCCTGAAGCTGAAAATAGCCAAGAAACTCTCATGAACTGATCTCCTGCGGACTTTTCAGGCCCCCACCTGCAACAGCTGGTCTCCCCTCTCTACAGGACTTCACATTTCTCTCAGATAGCCCCAACTCTGAGTCATTGTCCCAGCTTTTAATATCTTCTACCAGAGTGAGCCTTCTAAAGCGAAGCCCTTAGATCCTTTAGGAACACCTATTTTTAGTATTTATCCTAACACAGATAACCCTCGAGATTTTACTCCTGAACTCCACAGTCTTCCCGTGGTCCTCTTTGCATGCACCCTTTTCCAAAGCAAAAGAACTTCCAGACACTTAATTCTTCCTTTCTCTTTTCAGCTTTAGACACTTTCTTCCTGTCCAGTGTGTGATTTCCATCATTTCCTTAAATACCCACCCTCCTGGGTTCCAGAAGCACCCTTGACCTGGTAGTGCAGAATTCATCTTCTTTTCCATTCATGTAATCGTTATTTTAGACTTCCTGTGTACAAGGCGGTGCCCAGAATCTTCCAGTATGGCTGCCACAAAGCATTGGCTCAGGAGGAAGTTGTGAAAGGCAGGAAGCTGTCTGTGTTTAACCTTTTAAAATGGATCTTTAGCTGCTGAACTGCTTGTCCTCTGCCACCAGCTTTGGACAGTCTCTTTGCTCTGTTACTATAATTGTTTCAATTAGTCCTTAAAAATAGTTGTGTTGATTTTATAGACTGGAAAATGAGGTTGAACTGTCATTTCTCCAAAATCACACAGACCATTAAAAGTCTCAAAGACAAGTTGGAAGGTTCTGGCCTGTCTGACCGCAGTGAATAAATACAGCCACAAATAAAATGTAACGTACACAGGGAACAGTGGCACTCATGCCGCAGAATGACTGTTCATTTAAACAGATCCCATGCCTTTAAGGGGGCGTGGGCTTTAGACATAGTATTATGCAGTTGTGTTTCTTCTTTCCCTCAGCTGTTAGGTAACTTAAATATAACCACCAATGGTAACAGGGAGCTCTTGGTATTTGCTTTAACCACAAGGCAAAGTCAGACTCCTGCTGTCATTTAGATTGTTTAATTTTTAGTCTTTGAGTCAATTTATATCTATGACTCTACCAAAAAAAGTACAAAATTCTAATGCGTGAGGGTATATAATTAAATAGTAAAGGCATCTGTCCCTTACCAGTATCTCACCACACCACACCACACACGTGTGTGCTATGCACACTGCGAATGCAACAGATGAGACAGAATGCAACTGTCTCATCCCACACATAAGCAGAGAAAGACCATGTGTCTGTGTTTACTTCTCTTGTCTGTTCCAGGTTGGAAAGTAAACACAGTTACCCAGTTTTCTCTCTCACATACATGGTGTGTTTTCTTTTTGTCCCCAGGTATAATCAACCCAGCTGTGATTCTACTCTGTGGGCAACACTATTTTAGGTTTTCCTTTTGTTTCAACTTTTCATTTCTGAAGTTTCAACTTTTCTGCACCGAGCAGGTTTAGAGTGCACCATCCATGTGTGCAGCAAAAGTGCTTACCCTAAGCTATGCATCCGTGGCTCTCGCCTGTAATCCTAGCTACGAAACTGGCTGAGATCTGAGGATCAAGGTTCAAAGCCAGTGTCTGGGCAGATAACTCCTTGAGAAGTGTATCTCCAAAAGATAGTGGAAAGTAGAGCTGTGGCTCGAGTGATAGAGTACTAGCCTTGAGCAAAATAGCTCAGGGACAGCACCTATATCATTGCAGGCCCTGGCAGGTACAGGTATAGGAGCAGGCATGTGCACGCACGCACGCACACACACACACACACACACACACACGCACATCCCACACATACACCCAAAGTGCATACTCTTAAGTCCATTTCTCCAGGAACTGATTTTCCAAAGATAATGAGGAGAGGCTTGGTGTCCCTTCAGTTCACTACACCAGAGCTGTCTGGATATGATTTATCATCCGGTGAAACATAAATGCAACGCAGAGCAGAAATGTGATCTCAATCAGAGAAAACTTAAAAGATGAGCCATTTAATAAGCATTGATGATCTATGCCTGTAGGAAAAATATTAATAAAGATAGCTGACACCTCTACTTTTAAACACCCCACCCCACGAGGGACAAACTGCAAGTGAAAATTAAAAGGCCCAATTTAAATGTGGATTCATCTGGACAGGTCTCTAAGCATTGTGAATCTGAACAACATACTAGGCTATAGCACAAAACACAGATGATATCCTTCACATAGCCCATCCCGGGAGCATTGTTTGCTTAGTTATTGAATTTCCCTCTCTCTCTCTCTCTCTCTCTCTCTCTCTCTTTCTCTCTCTCACTCTCTCATACACACACACACACACACACACACACACACACACCATTATTACACCAGTCCCTAGAACTTCACTTACATATTAGTCTCTAGACACAATGAAACTAAATGGCCAGCAAAGTAACTGTTTCCAAGGAAACTGCTTTCAGAGTCTTGATCCTATCAATTTTCTCTATAAAATTATAAGAAACTGCACAGAGGGAGGGGAATATTACCTGCTCTCAAACAGACACAGCTAAAATTAACATGGTCACATATCAGCCATTGAAGCCATAATGGAAAGGAGAGTATTATAATCAGGCAAGGTATTTTTTCCCCGTTACTTTAATGTAGCAACAGAAGGAAATCCGAGAAATGTGCACCATTATTGATCACATAGACTTTACATCCGATGATTTTTTTTTTCCAAAGGCTAAGCCCTGCAGGGCTGGCAGCTGTTGCTAATATTATCAAAGGCAGTTTGGCAGAACTTCCATTTCCGCCATGGCAGAAAGGACAAAGAAATTAATAACAACGCCATCAATTAGCAGCTAATGCAATAGTTGAGTTACTGTGGCTTTTAGAAAGCACTGAAATTATCTGCCAGCCTGTGGGTCTGCCCTCTGCTCCGGCAAACAAATGTTCGACTGACATTTTAGTAGCTGGAGATTGACGGACAGTGTTTTTCCATTTCCAAGACACAAATGGGTTTTCTGGTGTCTGCTTTATTTCTCGGTGAAATGAGAATGTTACTGATGAACTATCAAATTAGCAGGCCCAGAATAGGCATGAAATAAACATTTGCTGAGTGAATTAATTAATAATTACTATCAATTAGTGAATGCCAGCCAGATGGGCCAAATATTTGAAGATGTCCATTCTCATTCTGCATTTGGGAAACCCAAGATTAGAAAGTAACAGAGGTAGGACTCACATCCTGGGTTTCTATTGTATAGTATCATCATGTCTTTCCTGGGAATGCTGTGATGATTAATAAAATTATAAGTGTGCTTTTGTGTAAGAAAACACAAGAATAGCAAAGCATGATAGCACATGCCTATAGTTCTAGTTACTCAGGAGTCAAAGGCAGAAAGATAGCTCTGGTAAAAGTGTTGTGAAACCTTGCCTCAAAACCAAAAAGGTTTTGGGGGGTTGAGGGCTATTATTATTCCAGTGATTAAGCACTGGCCCTAGGTTCAATCCTTCGTACCAGAAAGAATTGTAAAAATACACAGGATCACTGGGTGCAGGTGGCTCATGCCTGTGATCCCAGCTACTCAGGAGGCTGAGATCTGAGGATTGTGATTCCAAGCCAACTGGGGCAGAAAAGTCCCTGTGAGATTCTTATCGCCAACTAACCACGCAAAAAACCATAAGTGGTTCTGTGGCTTAAGTGATAGAGCACTAGCCTTGAGCACAATGAGGTTCAGGGACAGCACGCAGGCCCAGAGTTCAAGCCCCACAACTGACCCAAAAAAAACCCAATGAAATAAAACATTTGCTAGGTGACCTTGAAAATGTACGCAGCCCCAGCTGAACTCCCTGCTGCTACATGAGCCTTCTTACACTATCTGGGGGATAATGACTCCTTTTCTCCTGGGTTTGCCCTGCTTCTTTAGCAGCTGGAATGACAGATACCCACCGCCACACCCAGCCATTGACTGAGATGGGGTCTTGCTAATTTCTTGCACAGGCTGGCCTCAAACTGCTATCCTCCTAATCTTTACCTCCTCAATGGCTAAATTTATGGGCATGAGCCATCATATCCAGGCCTGGTTTCTGTTTTCTTACAATTAATAATATAATCTTTCTCAGAACCTTGGGATGACTAAACTCCTTCGATAATCTGTAGGAAGAGCTTAGCACAGTTTCTGTCACACAGTACACCCAGCTTCAGTATGAGCCGTTAGTTCACACACCTAGGTCTCCCTGTAACCATTTTCCTTAGTCTATTGAACAGAGTGACACATTTCTTCTTTGATACAGGGATGTACAGATATGAACTAAGAAGGCAATCATCATTATCAAAAATGAATAAATTAGGCAAAAATAAAACTGGAAGTTTCTAGAAGCGTGGCTGAGATCTGCAAACCCATCTTTCCTGCTTTTGACTCTAGCTGTAGGGTGACTGCTGTACATTACACACACACACACACACACACACACACATAAAGATAGAAAAAATACTTTCAAGTTATCTCAGAAAAACTAGAGCATCTTCACAAAATTTATTGAAGACGCAAATTTGCGGGGTTAGAGTGCACATAAACAGTTCACTGTTCCCAGAGCTAATACATTTGTTAATATATTTCCCTAATATACTTTGCCCTGTTCTTGCATTTAGTGTGTAGTTTTATAAAGCACTTTAAATGCTTAGTGGAAAAACAGTGATGTTTGAAAAGAAGCAAGAGAGGAAGGAAGGAAGGAAGAAAGGAGGGAGGGAGGGAGAGAGGGAGGGAGGGAG
>NW_012267226.1:12853774-12875670 GCF_000151885.1 Dipodomys ordii
CCAGAGTTCAAGCCCCAGGACCAACAATAAAAAAAAAAATGAGTCTCATAGACCTTTCCTGCCTGGGCTGGCTTTGAACCGTGATCCTCAGATCTCAGCCTCCTGAGTAGCTAGGATTACAGGCATGAGCCACCAGCGCCCGGCTTTTTCCACTTTTTAATTATAAAATTATTTTTACTATGCCAATTTCTCCTCTTCTGCATGAATGGACAGTTAGCATACAGAAAGAATTTTAAATTAAAGCAATGATTGGTTATATATTTATATATAAATATAATAAACAACATATAAATATACAAATATGTAATTTATGGTTATATATTTATATATAATTCTAATAAACATAATATAGAAATATAATATAGAAATATCTAATTTATATTTATATATAATTACTATATGTATAATTTTCAAAGCCCTTTTTAACATGATTTGAGGCATACCGAAGCCATTTAATATGCGGTCAGTTTTCATTAATTGTAGAAGTTATGATCTGTAAAATTTCCTCAAGGGATAAATGAGCAAGTATTAAACCATCACACTTATGGTACATATCAGGCTTGTTTCTGTGAACCTCTGGACACCACCTTTTGTCAACCAGTCCATGCATAGTCTTGCATTTGTGTGTGTGCTTCTATTTAAGGAAGTCTTTTTTTCATATATCATTGGCTCATTAATGCTGACCTCATAGTCAGCTACTCTCCAACTTAGACATGAATGAAACTTATTAACAAACTTGGTTACTCCATAACATACATCAGAGTTTAGAAACATTCAATAGAACCATTAGATAGCCCTCAAGACTATATTTGGAACCATATTAAACAGTTGATCATTGGAGGACAAAAAGCACAAGAGTAGGGAAAACGTCACTAAACTGCCTACTAAAAGGACACTGGTTTACAGCATGAAATCAGAAACAGGAAGATAGTGTTCCCTTCTTCAACCATTGTTAGGCTGCATAATGGATGAATCCAATGTTTCACTACAAAAGGTCCCCCAAGTATTGATTGACAGTCACAAATAACTATTAGCTGGAAGGCAAGTTCAAAAGCACAGAGTCCAACTGAGTGATGACTGATGATAAATACATCAATTGCACTTCAATTATTTAGTATTTCAACCAAGATTCAAAGCGTGGTTTTCCATCCTGTCACTTTTCTACTTTTAAAACACAATAAAAAGGTCCTCCACAATCCACGAACAGGCCTTTCTGTGGCTGTAGCTACAGCCCTGTGTCACTTGTCAGGTGCTGGCCTTTGGTCTCACAGTCCTTCATCTCTTTTCTACCTGTCCCAGTCCAAACATTTCCAAAGGCTACCTTCAGTTCCACTCTGTCTAGGAGACTTTGTCTTTTTCCACCAATAAACATGAGCTTTCCTCCTCTACACTAGGATCCTTGATGATGTAAAACTCATTGAGGATTTCATAGAATTCTTCACATACTTATTTCATACCCACGGGGCCATGATTGATTGTCTACTCTCAGCTTTAGCCACCCTTGTGAGTCTGGACCAGTATCTAAACACAGTACTCAAAGAATTCTTACATGTGATATGAAACTTCATCCTCACAATGCATACAGTTGATAGTTATTATCTTGTTTGTTTGGGGTTTATTTTGGGGGGGCTAGGTCTAGGTCTTACATTCCATAGCTGAAGAACATATTCCCCATTCCTGTAACTTATGAGTAGAAAAATTAGAATTTCTCTCAATTCTTTCTTTTCAAATTGCAAATCTATACTCTGTGATTCCATTCTACCACTTTGAGAAACGGAACTCACGGTGTCATTCAGGTCATTGGGCAGGGTAATGGAGGGATTCTAGACTGAGATCTAGTTTTACTCTGCCATAAAATGCAACATTTCTCTAATAAGGATTTTCTCAGTGTTATCTAGAAGTGTGCCCATAAATACAGTTTGCTGGACTGTAACACAATGAGGCACATGGGAAAGACTCAGAGCCTTTGAAAAGGTAAAAGCCAATTTAAACAACTGCTTCTTCCTATCTATCAGTAATATGACCTGTCAAATTCCACGCTGCCTTTGCTGCTGTGGCTAGAGGTCTCCTTTGCCCAGGCTCACGGTGTGAGGTCTATTCTTTTGCTCTAGTTCACTTATTTTACAAAGATGGATGGACTTTTTAAACCACAGCCAAGTGCATTTGCTTTTCGCCGCTATCTCTTCTCAGCTACTTTTTCCCTATTGAAATATCAACAACAGTTTTCTTTTATCCTCCCTTGATCCTGAAACACTAGCATTACATTTATCTCTTGCCTTTTATCTCCTTAGCAAGCGTCACTCTACTTGTTTTTATTTTGTTTTCTTTCTCAGTGATGATTTGATGGTTTTCTCTACTCAAATGTGTGTTGGTTCAAGCAGTAGAGGATGTCCATCTTTAGTGTATCTTTCAACTACTCTATGTTAATTGTCAGGGGTGAGCTTGTCCTTAAACCTGCTTTACCATGGGGAGATACACAGGAAGGTTAATTATGTATCCTAATACAAGCTTATAGTTAGGTCTTCTATTATTGAAATGTTCTTTGCTATAATTCATGAAATATTCCATGCTCTATCTATATCAGAGTTTTTCTCATCTTTGGAATGCTACCAATTATAATGGCAATATTGCATACCATTGGCATTTCAAGTGAGTTTTCCTTGTTAGCAAGCAGAAAAATCCAAGAAACCATCTTCCACTTCCCATAGCACAAACTTATCCCTCATATAAATACAGAACGATTACCATATAGGTAATTGCCTATATATAATATATTATATATGTATATTATATATGTAATATGTACCTATATATTATCATATATATACATATATATTACCTAAAGGACATGGTAGTCTTTGTGGTGCCATGCTTCAAGAAATTCCTGATCTATTTCCCATGTGTTCAATAATTTGCTAACCATACTCTCTCAGAAAGGATTCCCAGATTCTACTTTCGTGTCTGCCTTTTCTCACTTCCCTTCTTATCTCAATTACCTTTTCCTGGGGCTCCCTATTTTCTCAGAAGCATATAGTGGCCCCATCAGAAAGCAGATGATCAACACTTCATATCCCCACTTTGATTCTGTTACATTGGAGTCAACTGAATGATCAACTCTCACCTTCACTTACCATGTGTTGCATTCATTCCTGTTTAGTTCAGAGACTACATTCACTTGTGAATGTTATTTCTAGCATGATACTTCTGAATAGAAACATGCAAACCCACTAATTCTTCTGAGAGTCTAAACTAAGATATACACTGGGAATCAATAAATATAAATGAAATCTCAAAAAGCCCTCGTAGGCATTTTGCAGGATGAAAAGAATAAGAGAGCCCAGCTCTCTAGAGATCCAGTCCTGCCATGGACTTCTAGGCACTATACTAGTGCTGCACACAGATTACACACTTGCACACAACAGAAAGACTTCCCCTGTGACCTCCTGATTAATGGGCAACTGTTTATTAGAATATTTATTTTGTTTAAAGTGTTTTCTCCTTTTAAAATTAAGATGAAGCCAGATACTGGTAACATATCTGTAATCCTAGCTACTCAGGCAGCTGTGATCTGAGTCCACGAGACTCTTTTATACATACATACATATATATATATATATATATATATGTGTGTGTGTGTGTGTGTGTGTGTGTGTGTGTGTGTGTGTGCATGTGTGTGATTTATTGTAAAAATACAGTACATAGGGGTTACTCATGAAACTCTTAACTCCAATTAACCACTAACAGCTGGAAGTGGCTGTAGAGCTACAGAGCTCAGGGACAGTGCCCAGGTCCTGAGTTCAAGCCTCAGGACCATCTGGAAAATAGTAATAAAGATGAAAGAATTTGGTATGCAGTTTTTGTTGTCTGTTGGGTTTTTGTTTTGGGGGTTTGTTTGTTTGTTTTTGTCGGTCGCGGGACCTGAACTTTGGGCTTGGGCGCTGTCCCTCAGCTCTTCAGCTTAAGGCTAGCACTTTACCACTTTGCCCCACAGTGCCACTTCCAGCTTTTCCTGCTTATGTGGTGCTGAGGAATCGAACCCAGGGCCTCATGCATGTGAGGCAAGCACTCTATCACTGAGCCACCTTCCCAGCCCCAGGTATACAGTTTTTATATTCAAGTGAGAATAGCAATTTTCTGATTACAGAGTAAAATAATTATTTGTAACCTAACTGCCCTTCAGAGAAGGTGGTCCTTTTGTCCCATACCCGTAGAAACCCCAGACGATTCCAGTGTGCTAGGTAAGACCATCACATTCATCACTGTAATCATTTTTGCTTCATTAGTACACCTCTGCTCTGACTTACGATGGAGTCCTGGTAATGGCTGAGACGTTCCGAAGCCTTCGAAGGCAGAAGATCGACATTTCAAGGAGAGGAAATGCTGGGGATTGTCTGGCGAACCCTGCTGCTCCATGGGGCCAAGGAATTGACATGGAGAGGACGCTCAAGCAGGTAATCACACGCGTCCTCAATCCATCCCATGCTCTTCCTCACCAGGCATGCTTAAGAACACCGATGAATGTATTAGAGCACAAGTACATTACAATGACTGTACCATTCTGATATGTCAAGCTTGAATCATCCCAGATGCTCTGTTCATATCTTTTATCAATGAGTAGTTAGGATGAACAGAGTTATTCAAACTCCAGTCCCTTAGCACAACAGATAAGCTCACTAGATGTGTTTGTTTGGCCAGGGCCAAACTGGTAAAGCTGCTGCCATCTTAAATACTGCTGAGAGGACACGTTATACTATATATTCATAATTATATTATGTATGTATATATTATAAAATATAATACAATGTCATATAATGATTAGACATTTATAATATATGTAATATATAACGACTAGACATACAATACAGATGTTATATATAATGACTAGATAGATTTAAATCTTCTGTAATGTCATTGGTTCAAAGCAGAAAAGTGAACCAGAAAAACTAGTATCACAAAAAGGTCTATTTTGCCGGACACCAGAGGGTCACACCAATAATCCTAGCTACTGAAGTTGAGATCAGGAGGATCATGGTTCAAAGGCAGCTGAGGCAGAAGTGTCTGAGACTCTTATCTCCAATTAACCAACAAAAAGCCAAGCTGGAGGCATGGTTCAAGTGATAGAGCACCATCCAAGAACTCAAGATAAGCAAGTGTGAAGTTCTAAGCACAAACCCTAGAACTGGAGGGAGTGAATTAAAAAGAAATTTTGCATCATCTGAGCATGAGTATTTTTCACCATTTCTTATACCATAATTTCAATTTTCACAAAGAGAAAATGTATTCTAGAATGGGTATTGGGCCTACCTATTCCATGATGTGGATAAAACCTAAAGTCACTAACTAAAAGTAAATGTTAGGTATATTCCTATAAAAATACTTCATGTATTGAAGAAGAAATCTGTTAGTTGAAATGGAAACTTTATAAGGCATAAACACAGCCCTCTTGTAAGTATACAGCAAATTGGTTTTTTAGATCCCTTTGACAGTCTCTGATTACACTTCAATAGCTTGAACACTCAATGTCATCCTAGTGTCTTGGTTGTAGCCTAAAGTTCCCCATCCTGTGTGTTTTCCATCCTGTGTGGTCTCCATCCTGTGTGGTCTCCATCCTGTGTGGTCATCATCCAGGCAGGTGCAAAGTGGAGTGGATAAGGGAAAGGGCAAATGAGCACCTAGGATTTTCTCTTTCCTTTGCAGGTGCGGATTCAAGGGCTGACTGGCAATGTCCAGTTTGACCACTATGGACGAAGAGTCAACTACACGATGGATGTGTTTGAGCTAAAGAGCACAGGGCCGCGAAAGGTGAGGAACAATTTTAACTGAAAGGGAGGGGGGAGAGAGAAGATTCTGTTTTCCTAGTTTGCCTGTGGCATCTGTGAAAGGCTATGGGTGAGAGACAACTGGAAGCTTGAGATTTCCACTTTCTCTTTAGAGAGTACTAACATGTAGTATTTTCTTGATAATCTGTGCTGAGATAAGTTCTTATGGCATAAAGCTGATATTGAATGATGTGCTAAAGCTGAAACTTCTAATTTACGCATTACCAAGATCCTCTGTTTATAATGGAATTATTATGGCCAGGGAAGAGTGCTTAGCAAAAAGAATTCCACAAAATAAGCTCTGAATGGTAGCCCGTGCTTATAATACTAGTTATACAGAAGAGGTAGGAGGATTACACTCCAAGGTGTTTCTCAAGACAAAAGCATGATATTCTATCTAAAAGATAACTAAAGCAAAAAGGTTTAAGAACATTGCTCAGCTGGTAGAGCACTTGCCTAGTTTGAAACTTAGTAGTGCATACAAGAGAGAGAGAGAGATCCCGCAAAACTTACTGCACAGAAAAAATCAAGATGCAGTAAAGCGACAAAAAGCACTTCCATTTATTAATTGTGAAGCCATTTGAGAGAGGGAAACCACCATCCTGACATTCTTCAAACAAGGCAACTGTACAACCCCACCAGCACCTTACAATGAACATGGAAGATTTTCTGTAGGATTTTCTGAGATTTCAAGGGGGAAAAAAAAAAAAAAACAGATGTTCAAGTTAGCATTATCTAAAACCTTTTTCAGTACTTAGTTGTTCAAAGAATTCTTTCCAAAATATGCTCTGCTGCTTTAATGTCTTAATGATAGCTACAATTTATGAAATTCCTGCTACGCCTCACTACTGATCTTGGAGTTTTACATAATACTTGAATCTCATACAACAAGCCTGTGATTTGAATACTATTAGATTCTTCCTTTGTGTCAAAGGAGAAAACAAAGACTTTAGTTCAGATACAACTAACTCTAGAATTTTCAATTATCCGGCCCTGCCTGAATCTGCTCTGGGTGGAATTTATTTTCTAGTAAGGTAGAACATACTTACATAAGTGTGTGTGTGTAGTGTGTGTGTGTTTGTGTGTATGTATGTTGTGTGTGTGTGTGTGTGTGTGTGTGTGTGTGTGTGGTGTGCATGTGCTAGTCCTAAGACTTGAATTCAGGGCCTGAGCGCTGTCACTGAGCTTTTATGCTCAAGGCTAGCACTTTACCACTTGAGCTGCAGCTCCACTTTCAGCTTTTTGCTGGTTTTGGGGGTTGAGTCTCACCAACTTTCTTGCCCTAGCTTGCTTGGAGCTGGGGTCCTAAGATCTTGGCTTTCTGAGTAGATAGGATTATAGGTGTGAACCACTAGCACCCAGGCAAGATACTGAATTCATAAAGGGAGAAACACGTAGGCAGTAGACATGGAGAGGGCGGGGCTCAGGGTTAGCCTGGAAAACAGAGCTGATAGGTGGATCGAGGCCGGGCAATAACTGGGAAGAAAGCAGGAAGCAGCATTGTTAAGGCGACTCAGAAAGCACAGAGGCTTTCTCTGCTGTGCTTTGCTACCGGGCAGATGTACTGCTGCACCTGTGTTTCCATGGCACAGCCCTGAATGCCATCCACCTTGCCAGCCTTTTAATGGCATGTGTGTGCAGGCTGCCAGCTAATACCCAAGACACTGAGTCTGTCTGCTACACATCAGTTAGGCAGGCAAATGGTGTCCCCACACAAAGCTCCTCTAAGCAAAGCAAGGATCCACGGTTCCCAAGAAGAAATTCGCTGGCTTCCCTGACTGTCTACTCTACCCACTCTGCTCGCCCACTGCCAGCAAAAGAAAGCAAACTGTTCATCTGTGGAACAGACAATACTCTTGGTTAGGACCAGGCATGGTGGCTTACACCTGTAATCTCACCTACTCAGGAGGTGAAAATGGGAAGATTGCAACTTGAGGCCATCCCAGGGAAAACCTTAGCAGGACCCTCATCTCAACAAATAAGGCAGTTGCAATGGATGATAGTCTGTACTCTGAGCTATGCAGTAGACATAGGTAGGAGGATCACAGTCTAAGGCCAGCCTCAGCAAAAATATGAGATGCTATCCAATCAATCGAGAACCAACCAATCAATCCACCAAAGCACAAAAGGGCTGAGGCTTGGCTTTCATGGTAGAACATCTCCTTAGCAAATGTGAAGCCCTGAGTTCAAATCCCACTACCACAAAAAGAAATAACAAAATAGTTGACTCATTAGTCACAAAGACAGGTCACCAAGCAGCCAACCTTTCATGAGAAAGAAAGGCGGGGCAGTAATACCAAGTAAGCTATTAGTGGCTGTGCATCTTCTCTACTGCTTATTGAGTCACAATGAGAACAGAAATTAAGGTTTTAGGGGAGAGAGTTAACGAGGAATTTGGGAGAGTCACAAGCAGTATATCTTTACACCCAGCTGACTTTCACCTAAGACTCTTAAAAGAAATATGAAATGTAAAATGGTGCAGGCCCATCTGTCTTCATTCTCCCGTGCCAACGATCCACTCGGGTATTCCATCAGGAATATTAATGTTTAAAAATGAGCCACCATGAGAAGCAGTGCTGGAGAGGCCGTGTGGTAAGTCTGAGAAGTGAGCAATCGCTCTTGTTCATTGCACACTTGCCTTAGCGAGGGAGCTAGCCTTGAATATGGATCAGAGCCAACTCCTGCAACTGAACATTGGATGGAGTCTCATTAAGCAGAGATACAAATCTTTCTGAAGTCCAGGCCCCGACCTATGGTGGAGTCTTCCGATTAGGATGATGAGCCCCTACCACTACTGACAGGTGACAGCCTCCTACAGTTTCAGGAGTTTTTCTTTCCCACCTTCCCCTTCCCTCTCTCCCCTCCTGGCCCCTTCTCCCCCTCCCTTCTCTCTCCCCCTCCCTCCTTTCTCTTCCCTCTCCCATCTCTCTTCCTCCCATCTATCTCCCTCCCTCCTCTCTCCCTTCCTTCTATCCCTCCCTCCTGCTCCCTCCCTTCTCTCTGCCTTCTCTCCCTCCCCCTCTCTCTTTCCCTCTCTCTCTCCCTCCCCCCTCTCTCTTTCTCCCTCCCTCTCCCTCTCCCACTCCCTCTTGTGGTCAGGGGCGGTACTGGGGTTTGAACTCAGGCCCTCCTGTTGTCAGGAGGTGCCCACTCTACCACTTGAGCCACACTTCCAGCCCCATTTCAGGAATTCTTTTTTTTTGGGGGGGGGGTCCGGTCATGGGGCCTGAACTCTGGGCCTGGGCGCTGTCCCTCAGCTCTTCAGCTCAAGGCTAGCGCTCTACCACTCGAGCCACAGCGCCACTTCCAGCTTTTTTCTTTTTGCTTATGTGGTGCTGAGGAATCGAATCCAGGGCCTCATGCATGTAAGGCGAGCGCTCTACCACTGAGCCACCTTCCCAGCCCCCCATTTCAGGAATTCTTAAGAATTGAGATTTCACCCAGTGAGGGCAGGTTATATGCCTGTCCTCATTATAGGAAACCAATGTGCATTTTTACATATCATTATCAGGACAGTACAAAACTATGTCTCTCAGTTCTATAGAAAGGTGAATTACAGAGAAATTAAGTAGCCTGCTCAGAGATCGTCAGCCTAAAAGAGGTGGAGATAGAGCAGAAGCCAAACTTCAGTCACTCCAAAGCTCACTGTCTTGAACACAAGGAAACACTGACCCCCAGTGTCCATAAGATTCCTTCATTCAGTCTTTCACTTGTTCAACCATTCAGAGCTGGTGTGAGAATTTAGCCAGATTTTTCCATACATGTCTGATCAAAGGAGTTCTCCAAAGAATTAACTTTGAGTACAACAGGGGTCCCTCAATCTCAAGACAAACAACATTGCACATCGAGTCCACCATATATGTTTATTGACTATTCATCTTATTTCCAGTGCCCGAAGGAGATGAATGTTTTTCCAACATCCCTTACCAGTTTAGTTTTTCTACTCCATGTCCATAAATGGCAAGCTTGTTAAGTAATTAACAAGGCCATTATCTTGAGTATCAAGAAAACAGACTGGTCATCCTTTTATTTTTTAATTTGCTTTTTAATTTTCACTTTTTAAACAATTTGCCTCTTAACTTTGGTCTGGTGACTTACTTAATTAGATCATTCATTGTTCCAAGAAAAGGTAAGGGTGGTTTCAGGTAATTTTATTATTATTATTTTACAGGTGGGTTACTGGAATGATATGGATAAACTGGTCTTGATTCAAGATGTACCCACGCTGGGCAATGACACAGCAGCCATTGAGAACAGAACAGTTGTTGTAACCACAATCATGGTAAGTTTTGGTGTATGCTTCATGGTGTTTCGTTTCGTGTACAGGCAGTTTTAATTCCCCAGCCATGGTTAACAGGGTGGGTAAAGCTGATTCACCAAAAGTCTACTGTGGCTTTGAATAGGTTTGTCTGGAGCCTGAGTACACTCAGTACTTTTGCTTGTGTTACCTTTTGTTGCATTGTTGTTCCTGGAAGAATGCACACATGTTAAAAACAACAACAACAAAAAGAGCATCTCAAACTCTAGTGGAAATGTGTAGAACACTTAAGACCCAGACACAGCACCTGAGCACCACAAAGTCAACATCCAGTCATGAAAATATCCAGTGGAAAACCCTATTATTGTCATTACATTTCTACAGACATCAATGTAATCATAGTTAATCGTGTTTGAAAATGCTCCTGTTCAGGTTATCATCAGCTCAGTTTAATCATCAACAGAATGATTTCAATTGTCTGTTTATAAGAGTGGAGAAGTTAATGTGATGATTTTAATGGGCATGCTTTATATAACTGGATGCATTAGAAGTTAATTTTCTCTTATATTCATTTTTAATGTTAAAGAGGCTTTTTGCACCGATTATTTTTCTCGTTGACAAGTGAGAAAAACACATCTAATTTATTCTAAGAATTAAGAAAAATATGATTGCTTCATTTGACCATGCAAAATGAAAACTATGCCACATTTTAAGGCCGCTTTTACAACACGGCTTTCGTGTTTTAAATAATAGAATATCATATATGTCTTTCCCCCTCTTCTAAAGTCAAACATGCCCTTTAGAGTCAATGGTAGTCAAGAGAGATCAACAATCGGTGACCTTTCCTATTTAATTTCCAGTTTTATATCCTCGGCTCACTGTCTCTTTAGGCAAAACAAATGATTAATTATGTATGGAAGCCTTTGCTTTAAATAAAATGGAAGCCTTTTATGTTATTTAGGGTTTTTTTTTTAGCTTACATGATTTTAATTTTTAGCTTTAGGTTTTTTAGTGATGCACCACTGGCATTGAAGTCAGAACATAAAACACCAAAGAGAAGCATTTTTAGGTTGCAATTAGTTGCCTCTGCCTTGGATCCACCAGCTTCTAAGTCTTGATTGGAAGTTAATGATTTTTAGAATGCAAAGCAACCAAAAGCAGTGTCTGTGTAAACCTTTCTAACTTAATCGTGTACTATTTGCATGGGACTTTGAAAAGCAATATAAATATATATTTCTTTTCCTAAAACAAAAAAAGGCCACAAAAGTAAAAAAAAAAAAAAGGCCATGGTAATGGAAAGTCAAACTTCAGCACGGTCCTCCTCTTTTCAGCCTCTGATGAAGAACCCTATTTTCAGAAATTGATCAAGGACGAAAAGAGTTCCAACGATGTTCGACCATTCCCAACTAAGGTTCAAATCTTGTTCTCCTGTATAGTAAATTTAAGCTTATTTTTCATGTGGAATTCTTCTTGGTTGACCAAACTCTGGACTGTAGAAAATAATTTTTTAAAAAAAAATTATGTGTGACTTGTCTGAGATCCTAAAAATCTGAAGAAGAATTAATCCTCAGCTTCTTCAAGAAGATAGAAGTTGAAAAAGAATCATTTAGAAATTCTGACATACAAATTCCCATTTCATACAATGAGCTCCGAATACATAAAGAATGAAATTATATCATTCCTATTTCCGGGGGTAGATTTTCTAAAAGCCAAAATCTGATTTTGTGGGCTTGTTTTCCCAAATATACCGTGTTTCCCTTAGAAAAGCTTTTTTGAATATTTTTGCCTGTTTTGTGAAATAAATGTGTTAATGTTCTCTATAGGTATAATGTAGCGAGTATCCTTTTCAATCCCTGCTACTAGAGATTGAATATATAATTCATAAAACCAAAATACTGAATTGAGTTTTCAAGCATGACTAGTTCTGGGGAAGGCATGCTATAAAAAAAATAAAATATCCAATTGTTTCTATATATGTGAAAAATACTCTGTACAAAATATCTGTTGTTTGACAATGATGCCATCAATATTTTTGCTATCAAAATAGTGTAATCTTAGTATCTGTCTTTTGTATAAAAATGTAATCTTCCTTTAAGTAATTCATCTAGTATTTACAACTGCACAATCATTCAGTAATTCCAAAAAGCATACTAGAATCCTTTCCCTGAAAGTATCTTTGTATTTACATTTATTGACAACCCGGCCACCTCATTCACTTTGAAAGAAACATTATTGTTGTAGATGAATGAGGTATTGACACCTGCATGTAATAATTAACTAAATTCATGGAAAACACCCAGTACAGACGGGATTGGCTAGATATTGTAATGCATATACTATGGCTATCTAGATACAGAAAGAGGATGAGAATGAGCAATGGAAATGATCCATCTTGATCAGACTTGATATGGCATTTGATGTTTTTAAAAGTTGTCTTTCCTTTGTGTATGCTGTTATTTATATGTTGATACACTGTAATGATGTGTGCTACTGTTAAATAAAATTGATTGAGAAATTCAGTTATTCATCATAAATATTTATTGAGCGTCTGCTGTATGCTAGGCACAGTAATAGACCCTGGGGATATGTCATAGAGCAAAACAGACAAAAACTACACTCAGGGGAACTTCATGTCATAGTGAGAGAAAATGGATTCATAATTCATGGTCAAAACAGTGATCATTTGGAAACAAAACGTAATGTTAGTTTTTTATGCTACTGGGATTTTTTTTTCCTCCAACAGTATTGTTTATATCTACAAAGTGATCTTATTTTTAAGGATGACTTAAATAAATCCTTACTACCTGAAGGTAGTCATATTGATTATGGTATAGCTAAATTGAAATGGAAACTAAATTGGCATTTTCCTAGTTTTATCTTTAGGCTTTATTGACTACAAATTTTATCACACTCTGATGTTATACATGACACAGTGACTGTTTGCATTCAAAGTAATAATGTTGGGCTGTAGGACTAGATTAAGTATGGCAACTGTGGAAAAGGAAATTTACAGTCAATTTGGAGAGAAGAGGTGTGTGGTCATCTTCCCTCTAATTTCACTGCCTTCTTTGGCTACCGAACTGTATCTAGCAATCAAAAGATGTTTCAATGATATTTCAGACAAGTTCTTTCTTCTCAAAGGTTTACTACTAACATCAGATAGTGGGTAGGACACATTATGTAGCCAAAATGTATTTCCTTCTGATTTATAACAGTCCTTTAGGAAGAAATTCCATAAACCCAAATTTACTCACTATACCCTCAGAATTATCTTACAAACCTAAAAACAATTCCGCCCATCTATCACACTTAATCTTTCCAGAGGTTTAGGCAGTATCTAATATGTTTTCACCTCTATGTAAAATTTTGTATCTACACAAAAAATGTGTTATACACAGTATGCACATTTATAATAACATACAAATGTATATTTATGTATAGATAGACATATGTACAAAGACACAAAGGCATTATTTTCTTCCTTGTACCAAATAGTAACACGCCCCCCTCTGCTAGGTATACATTCCATCAAATGGCTTATTGCTTTTTAACTAGGCTATTTTTGCTGAGCTTAAGATGTTCAAACATTCAAGTTACTTGGGGTTTTTTGAGGAGAAAAAAATCTCCACTGCCATCTTAAAACATGTTTACTCATACAGTATATATTTTCTATTAAGATTCTTTGGAGAGTTAGCTAAGCATATTGGCTGAAAATTAACTGATTTCATTATTTAGGTGGTTTTCAAAGGTCATTGTAGTGGATCTTGGGGGAGATATTTAGAAAAGCTTGAGTTCTTGCTACTAAGCATCTTGTTTCCACAGTCTTGTTTTTGCTAAAGACAGAAAGAAAAGGATGGTTTGCTTGAGATTCAACTAACCTCATTTTGTTTGCTAAATACAGTAGGAAAAGGATTCTTGTTTGGGACTCCTCTTCACTCATTTATATCAAAGTTCACATAACTGTGATTATATTTCCTTTCGGCTATCACAGAGCAGATGTGCAGCACCATCACACTATGGAAGTTATCATCATAAACTGGTCATCGCTAGGAAGAAATACTTGTAAAATGACTTCCAAGAGATTGTTGTCCCACAGAGCACCATTAGTGACAGTAAACAAGACTGGTTATACTATTCAGAAGGAGAGGTCACATTTCACTCCTCAGATCCTTCCATTTCTACTTGTAATTGAACACCTGGGACCCTAATAAGACTTCTGCAAAGATGCCCCACAAATCCCCCTAGTGATTTGCTAGAAATCACGGGCCATCTCGGTTTGTTATATCTATTGAGATTGGGTATACAAATAGTTTCAGAAATTCAGATAATTCAGAGTGTAAACGTAACTCACGCTCTGTCATCTGTTAGCTCTGGGAATTACACAACTTTCCTGACTCCTCGTGTCTCCATGTGCAAATGAGGAATGCCTACTTGAAGGTGTGGCATTACTAAAAGGGCATAAAGACTTAAGGCTTTGTATCTGGCATGGAGTGGCACTAAGTAAGAGTTGTTACGATTTTTCACTGCTAAGTATTATTTTCCCCACCATTCATACCGCTGTAACCTAACTACAAAAAAAATTTATATGACTTGTCATCACAAGAGGACAAGACAAATTTTATGTATTTTTTTTGTATCCGCATCTCCTAGCAAGCTTGTCTGGCACACAGGAGATGTTTAGTAGATGTTTGATTAAATAATAGCCATGCAGGTTTTCATTAAGAAAATTGTTCACTATATAATACAGAGAAAATTGAACAGTTTAAATTACTTGCTAAATTTAACACCGAATCAATATAATAACATGGGTACCTAACATGCATGAAAACTTAGGGACAAAATTCCTGTTCAAAAATCTACTTCAACCTTTTGCCAAATGAGTCATGCTATACACCTTCACATAAATCCTCAGCTTGTAGTACTTGTATATGGTAGCTATATAATTACTTCAGTTAGAATGTTAACCATTCTGCCAACATGTTGATCATCCTGCTATCTATATAATCATCCATGTTTTGATTAGGCTATAATAAAAAAATATGCCCAGATTGTTTGCAATGACTACTACTATTTTGCAGCATATCTTAGAAATTAACTTTACAACAACTTGCCAATCTTCTTCAGCACACTGATAATTTGAAAAAAAACCTCCTAGAAAGTGGCAAATGTTTTCTATAACATTTTTTACCATTAGTGATGATTAGGTGCCTAATTTTATGCAGGAAACTTTCTTTACCTTTTTCCCTCAGTGTTAGAATATTTGTCAAATGCCAAGAAAGGGGAGCTATATGAGTGACTTGGCCAAGTCAAGTAAAAGCAGAACAGAGAAAAAGGATACATAGAAAATCTTGCACAATTTTTCCATGTACAGTCACATTTAGGGCATCTCTGTGAGAAAAATCATTTAATTTCTACATTCTATTGAGTCTTGAAAATGGAGTTGTCCTCTTGTAGTACTTTAAGAAAAAAAAAAAAAAACGGTCACTGCTGGTGTGGATTGCCGTGTTCTGCAAAGTAAATTGTAGCACGGAGCTCCAAGAGCTAAGTCAACTTCGTCAGTCAGGGAAAAGGAAAGGTTACTGTGAACCACCACTCCAGGTGATAACACACTCCATAAAATACATGTTATATTCAGTAATGTTGGGCCCAAAAGTGGTGAACAAATAAGATGTGACCAAAAACTCTCTCCATACTGGAGATTCACTACACTACCTTTTAATTGGTGGCTTTAGGTGCCATTTATAAAATCAAATATTTTTTGCATGTCTCTTTAATTGACACTTTTAAATGGTTTGATGTGTGTGTGCTATATGTATCATAAAAGCCTAGAAGTTACTAGCCACCAACATTTTATTTGTAAACATGGTCACAGTAATTCTTCATATTTTCTGACTCACTTGCTTAGAAAACAAAATGAGAATACCACTTCGAGTGTTTACTCACAACTACAGAACCATTAGCTTCCACAACCTTTTTAAAAGTAAAAAACTAGACACTGTGGGAAAGCAATTTTAATGCAAATAACTAGCTACATAGGATTTCTGAGCTATTAGTTTGCCTCTTTGAACTATTCTGCAGCTACTGCTTGCTCTGAGAAAAACATTAGTGATCAAAGAAAAATGATATAACACTTTCCTTAAAGAAAGTCACAGCAGAACATGGCTTAAAAATGGACTACGTGGAGACATGTGGCCTTTAATAAGCTTTCATTACACTAAACTGAACACTAAATAGCTCTTCATTCATGAAACATTTCACACGTGCTCATTTCATTGCCAAAGAAGATAACTCTCTCTAGAGAAATACCAATGGACATTTTTCCTATCACCATCACAGTGCTAGGTATGTAACAATCACTCAATGGACAGCTACTCTGCAGATTTTACTCTGCAAGTTCACATCCTTCTAAACATATTCATATACTGATCTGTTTAATGTGTAGCCACCCCAACTCATCTGTGCTATCAATACTAAAATCTGAAACAGGACAGTTACATGGAAGGTTTTCAAACCCTGAGCCTGGACAGTTACAGAACGGTTTTTCAAATGTTTTACAGTTTCTCCTTTACAGTTCTGCTTCTCTCATTATAGGAATCCCCCTATGTTATGTACAAGAAAAATCACGAAATGTTTGAAGGAAACGACAAGTATGAAGGATACTGTGTGGACTTGGCATCTGAAATTGCAAAACACATTGGTATCAAGTATAAAATTGCCATTGTCCCCGATGGAAAATACGGAGCAAGGGATGCAGATACCAAAATCTGGAATGGGATGGTAGGAGAGCTTGTTTACGGGGTAAGCAAATCCATTTATTGAAAACTTTCCTTCCTTTCGTCAGGTACGTCTTCGTGTGTAAACGTCTATTACCGTTTATTCAGTTTACCGCTATGTTCCCAGAGGCATAAAGAATATTCCCGTGGTTCCGTACTTCACGAAAAAAAAAAAAGTATGCACTTTCCAAAGAATGACACTGGTATTGACTTCAAAATCAGAAAATATTCACATTCAGAATATGCCATCCTACTTTTAAGAAATGACTGGTGAATCTGTGCTATACCGTAGAACCGTGAAACAGTTCTACAGTTTTGTGTTAGTTGACAAATTACAGGAATGGATTTCCGCCAACAGTGTAAAGTTGGTCATTTTTTTTCTATTTATCTACTCATTACATAACCAGAGTTCATAACTGCTCCTAAGTATCTTTTAAGCAACCACTCATCACACACTTCTTTAGTTTTTATAAAAATACTCACCAAGGGGCATACAAATGGAGAGTGGAAAGGTAGGCAAACGCAGTCATATTCAATGTACATTTGTGAAAATGGAACCTTTCATTTGTATTAAATATCAGGAGGCATTGGAAAGGAGAGTGGAAGGGCGGATGAATGCAGTCATTGTGTTCAATGCACCTATGTAAAAATGGAGCCAAGTCAGTAGAGGATGACTTGGGTGGGGTGGGGAGAGATGGGGGAGAGCAGTGGAAGGGTGACATTGATCAACATGCATTGTACTTTTTGAATGATATGTTGAATTGAAACACACCCTTTGTATAACTACTTAAAGATAATCTTCAAGACATATTCATCAATAATGTGAGAATCTTACAGTTCCCCCAGGACACCACCAATTTACACTTTATATAATGCATCTGTTTTTAGTTCTTATTCTAGCATCCATAACAACACACCAAAGCTAGAATTTTTCTGCCTCCCACAAGGCAGCCGGGCTCTTCCCTTTTGTGTGATGGGTATTCCGTGTAACATTGATAGCCAAGGGCAAAAACAGCACCATCCTCCCTGCCTGAATGAACAAGATCACAATCACTGCATCGGCCACCACTGCAGTGTGTAAAATCGGGCTGACGGTTAGGAGAGGCAAGCTACGCCTACATATGAGAAACACAGTCTGTATAGAATTCACAGCGAGCCCTGCTTAGCCTGCAACCGAAGTCACATGTGCTTGAAATGTGTTCTGAAGTTTCTCAAAGCTAGGCTTCTGTTTCACATTTCACTTTCAAAGCATTTCTTCTCTGCTAATTCCCTTCACAGTGAAAAGGTGATAGAGAGAAATCTGGGTGTGACTATCACCTGCCATGCTAGCTACTCCGAAGGCTGAGATCTCAGGATCTCAGTTAGAAGCCAGCCCCAGCTGGAAAGTCCAGTGTGACTCTTATCTCCAGTTGACTACCAAAAAAAAAGTCAGAAATGGAGCTGTGGTTCAAGCCTTAAGATAAAAGAAGCTCAAGGCCCTGTGTTCAAACACCAAGACTGGCACAAGGAAAAAAAAATCATTCCCCAGGGGGAAAAAAATTACCCATGGAAATCTTTAGGACTTAAGTCCTCAGAGAGACTCGAATTCCTAACCAGAAGTGCAGTCATGATTCTGCATCCTGTTTCTTAGGACATGAAGCAGTGAGTATTTTCTGCCCAGAACAGTATCGCAGCTAAAAGCCTCAGCAGTAAGAGAAACTGGTTAGACATTATAAAACCATCAGTTTTATATCCATGAGGGAGAATTGCTGACTGCTTGCGTGACCCTTAAATGAAGGCAGGGAAATGCAGCTTTTAAGAAAGCAAATCATATTTTACCCCCGAATCCATGCACAAGTTCATAGTGAGTTTTACGTTTCAAAGACAAAAGGGCCTCTAATATAGTTGTTCTTGTATGTTGTTTTAAACTTCTGGTATAGTAAGCGACTTTTAGGCATTGATATTATTGTGTTAGAACTACAGATTGAGCCTTTTATGAAAAATACTTGAGACCAAGAAAATTTCAGAATAGGAGTCTTTTCTGATTTGGGAAGATTTGCATATATTTAATGAAATATTTTGGGAAAGGACCTCCAGGTCAAAAGCACAAAAATTCATTTGTGTTTAGTCCACACCTTGTAGACGGTTTGAATGTAATTTGGTATATAATTGTAGATAACTTTGTTCGGTAAACAAAGTTTCTGTACATTGAACCAAATCTTGACCACAACCTATATCACAGTAGAATTTTCTACGTGTGTCAATATGTTGACACTCACTTCAGATGACTGACTTTTAGATTGGGAATGGTCAGTATGTCATATTGACAAGAAAGGGATATTCCTACTCTATGAAAGGAAATGCTGAGAACACAAGAAGACAATGTCATAGAACTGCCACAAAATTTAAACTTGCATAGTGCAGCCAAATGTGGTGCCTCGTGCCTCTAATCCTAGCCAAAGGGAGACTGAGGCAGGAAGAGTATTGGCTCAAGGTCAGTTTAGGCTGTGTAGAAATTTTGAGAACAAAACAATGAGTTTCTACTTTTCCCTGTAGAAAACTGGAAAAGATAAACAGGAATGTAAAGAAGCGCAAGCAGGTTCTAGAGATCAAGGTTGAAAATGCTTTCGTATAGGTGGTTCTGGGGACATTGCAAATTTGCGATACTTTTGAAGAAAGGAGGAAAATATACCTTGACATTAAAAAAAAGTCTTTTTTTTTCAATGACTGGACACCAAACACAGGACTTCATATGTGCTAAACAGGATTTTTTCCACTAAGTTACATCCCCAGTCCTAGAAATTTATCTTAAATAGTCAAGACATGTGTGAAAACTTGTCTTTAAAATTTTTTCATAGCTACAGTTTTAAATTGTGCAAAGCTGAAAACAGTACAGCTACCCCACAAAATAGGAATTTGACTGAATTTTTTTAAATTTTCACTGTATATAAGATACAATATTTGGAATAATAGAAACTTACTTTAGATTTGCATGTTGAAATGAGAAAATAGATATCGTGTTCTATTGAGAAAAGAAAACATGAAACATAGTTTTGTGTGGCTCTATTTTGTAAAAAGAGAAATATAGGCCAGGTGCCAATAGCTCTTTCCTGCAATCAGCTACTCAGGAAGCTGAGATCTGAGGGTTGTGGTTTAAAACCAGCCAGAGCAGGAAAATCTGTGAGACTCTTTTATCTCCAGTTAACCAGCAAAAAGCCAGAGGTAGAACTGTGGCTCAACCAAAAAGCTCAGAGACAGTGTTTAGGCCCTAAGCTCAAGCCCTGGTACAGCCCTCCCTTCTCCCCAAAAAAGAGAACAATCATCTTAGAGCGAAGTCTAGCAGGGAATAAAGAATGAAGAAGAGTGAGTGATAAGAGCAAGATAACACATTCTAATTTGTGATCTGCTTTTATGTGCTAATTTTTCTATTGCAGGTCCTAATATTACTTGTATATGGAAAATTATTATCCTTGAAATGGTAACAACAGACCAAATAATAGTTCTCATTTTAGCATACATGGACATTTAGGCTAAAATGTCCGTGTATTCTCACTTGAAGGGGTATAAGGCCAAATCTCAGTCCCCAAGTGACAGCCTGATTTCAGTGTATCTTTTCCATCCTCATTCCTGGCTGACCCTCTCACATCAGTCCAAGGAGCCCTAGGATATGAAAATGTTTGTCATTATGTTTTTGGTGTCAAGTGATTTTATTTTTATTTTGTCAGTCATGGGGCTGAACTCTGGGCCTGGGCGCTGTCCCTCAGCTCTTCAGCTCAAGGCTAGTGCCCTACCACTTGAGCCATGTGCCACTTCCAACTTTTTTCTGCTTATGTGGTGCTGAGGAATCAAACCTAGGGCCTCATGTATGCGAGGCAAGCACTCTACCACTGAGCCACCTTCCCAGCCCCAAGTGTGTTTATTTTAAAGTAAATCAAAACTCCTTTTCGATGTAAGGATCATACGACTCTTGGTTTCTACACCTCATTTTTTTTTCATTTGATTTTTGAGTTGTTAGGATTAAACAGGCTCTGACCCCAGAGCAGCCGTGATATGTAAAACTCCTCACTCAAAGCCTCCATCCACAAGATGGAGAAAAATAAGATTGTTAAGAGCATTAAATGAACCATTTAAAATATTGTCATCAGCATCAGATATGAAATCCCTCAGTACACACTCACTAAAAGCCTATTAAGGATTTTAATAGATAATCACAGGAACCGCTTTGAAATAAACAGACAAGAGATATTCTCATTTTATACTCATAGACACTGGAGAGAGAATTGCTGACCATCAAGAACTCTGAAAAGGAGGCAACCGAGTTATAATCATAATATCTTCTGAAGTGACTGTGTCCCAGAATCTTTTTATTAATGGGAGTAGAAAAATGAAAGGATGTGCAAGGGGGGAAAAGCCCATTTCCAGATTTTTGTGGGGGACTGAGTTGAAAAATGTTGTCAAACAAAGGCTTGTCTTTTATCATACAAACACAGCCTTTATGATTGGTTTTTCTAATAGCTGGAAAGGAAGAAAGAAGAAAGGACTGTTTGAAATTTGCAATTCATAACATTGAGGGTGGCCAAGTAATGAATCTGTGGCAACCTTCCAAATGAAACAGAAAGGGCTGTAGCCTGGCAGCAGGCCTGGCCAAGAAATTCAGAAATTCAGCCATATGGAAAGACTATTAAGTCTCTTCCTCTGCACTCTTCCAGATCCTTAAACAGAGTCATTTGAGTTCAAGTTATTTTACTTATCCACTCTTTCCTATTGCTCATCCTCTTATCAAACTGCTAGCACCAATACAAATGTTGTGCACACTCAGGCATGGCCAGGTGCTAGCATCCAAAGGGTGAGGCCCAAATTTGAGTTCAGCTTTGGCTATAAGACTTTGTTTCAGGGGCTGGGAAAGTGGCTCAGTGGTAGAGCACTTGCCTTGCATACTCGAGGCCCTGGGTTCGATTCTTCAGCACCACATAAGAAAAAAGCCGGAAGTAGCGCTGTGGCTCAAGTGGTAGAGTGCTAGCCTTGAGCTGAAGAGCTGAGGGACAGCGCCCAGGCCCAGAGTTCAGG
>NW_012267226.1:12880100-12934642 GCF_000151885.1 Dipodomys ordii
AAAAAAAAAATGTGTATTTTCAGTCTGGACAAAGTTTAAAAAAAAAACACGCACAAGAAACTTCAAATTCTTTTTTTCTTTCAATGGTGTGGCAGATAAGAGAATAAATTGCTAAGAGATGCAGCAATGAAGAAAGCTGCTTCTGGGGTTGAAGTCTCACATGGAAGCTCATCTCCCTCTTTCCTATCCAACTTCAGTTTCAAAAGCAGGGGATTGTACAAGTCAAGGTATTTGTTGCAGCACACTCTGAACCCTAATGGGATAAGAAAATAATGTCCCTTAGCAGCATGCTTTGAGGAATACATAAATTTGGGTTTTCCAAAACACACACACACACACACACTCATTCCTTACCCTATACACACACACACACACACACACACACACACTCATCCCTTACCCTATCTGCCTGCCTTCCTTTCCCATCAAGCATGACGTGCTTTAAAGAAGCCATTTCTTTGAAGAACCAAGGAAACAGGACATGAAATGTTTTCCCATAGGAAAGCAGCCCCGGCTTATCTATCGGCAACCAACATGTAACAATAATAATAAAAAGTCATAGTTATGATCAACCACAGGAAGAATGAGGCTGGGGGTGGGGTTGGGAACGACACCGCATTCAACTGTCGCCTTGGTTGTGCCCATGATAATCCCTGATGTGCTTCGTGTTCTGTGCACCTGGTGGAGCAGAAACAGAAAAAATCCTCCCTGCCTCCAAATGACAACCCTGCTGTTTAGGTGTGTCTACATCCCATACGTGACTAGATTTTCGTGTCACTCTAGATTCTGTCTTGTGCAGAGTTCACTCATGGGGCAGTCGTGAATGCATAAATGAGGACTGCTATGTCACAGTTTATGGGATAAAGCTTCCTGTTGAGACGCTGTCACCCAGAACATTCTTCTCCCTGCATACCCTGCAAGGAGTAGCAGGAGGGAATTCAGCTGAGATCACCAGAAAGTTTCGCGCAATTGAAAGAATCCTGTGTGTGTGTGTGTGTGTGTGTGTGTGTGTGTGTGTGTGTGTGTCTGTGTCTGTGTCTGTGTGTCTGTGTCTGTGTGTCTGTGTGTCCCAGTACTGGGGCTTGAATTCATGGCCTGGGCACTATCCCTGATTGTTTTTGCTCAAGATGAGCACTCTGCACTTGAACCACATCTCCATTTCAGGCTTTTGGATGATTAGTTGGGGATAACATGGTCATAGACTTTTCTGCCCCTTCTGGATTCAAATCTGGCCCCTCAGATCCCACCTTCCTAAGTAGCAAAGATTACAGGCATCAGCTACCAGTGCCAGGCTAAGGACGGTACATTTTATAAAAATTTAAAAAAAAAACCTGACATTAGTGTTAAAACTAGTATAAAAACAAGCTTGAAATCAGATACTTTCCCATGAATTAAGTTTTACAGTAAACATGAAACAAATCCATCTGAGATTAATTTTCTAATTTCAAAAAATAATGACTTTTGTTACTTTTGCTGATTGCTTTGGGCCTGTTTACTTTCTATGTCTGGTAATTAGGTCGATATTACAGCTGACGGGTTTGGTGACTGACAATTTCCATTACTGTTGTATTTATGGGCTTTCTAGGTCAGCAGACACGTCTTCCTTGTCAGCTTGTCTCATCAAATGTATAAATATTTGCATGCCCGCCCACCTTAATTAACACGCCCTTTTAGTTGCAGAAAAGCACAGAGAGTATTTCCAGTCCTTTCCGTCTCCATGTCTCATCCTTTCTCATGTACATCGTGTCCCTTCAATCAGAATCAACATTTCTAAATATTATTGTCCCCTATAGCAGTTGCTTTTATCTTTACTCTTTTTATTCCCAGTGAAAATATGTATAGTTTCTCTTACACTGGGACTTCCTGAATTTAATGGTAATGACTCCACAGATTCCTCTTTTGTCTAGATTTTAAATAGATGGAATCAATGTTACACAAATACACTAAACCCAGTAGAGCACTGATTTTCCTTACATTAGATTATAGGAATGAGCTATTAAAAAATATCAATAGCCCAAAACCCCTGAGCACTGCAAATACTTTTGTCATTTGGCTGATTTGTTTAATTGTCCTATTCTTTTTAATATGCTATATGTAACAGCCAAAAAATTGCCAAGTAATTATTAACACATTGTTCACATTTTTCAAATGTCCAAAAAGTATCTCAATTAAAGCATTCACTTTTATTCTTTTTTTTTGGGTGGGGGTCCGGTCATGGGGCCTGAACTCTGGGCCTGGGCGCTGTCCCTCAGCTCTTCAGCTTCACTCTACCACTTGAGCTACAGTGCCACTACCGGCTTTTTTCTTTTTGCTTATGTGGTGCTGAGGAATCGAACCCAAGGCCTGAGGCATGCAAGGCAAGCACTCTACCACTGAGTCACCTTCCCAGCCCTCACTTTTATTCTTTAATTTTTTTCTTTCTTTATTTTTAGTAGAAAGGTGATGTACAAAGGGGTTATGGTTACATAAGTCAGGTAAAGAGTACATTTCATTTTGGAGCAATGTCTCACTTTTGTTTGTATCACCTGCATTTTCCATGTGTTGCCACAGTAAAATAAATGTGAAATGCTATGGCTTTTGGGGTAACATTCTCAAGTTGTTGTAAATATGTTTCTATAAAGTGACTATCTACAGGATGTTAGTTGACACCACTTCTTTGAGTTTGAAATAAAGTATATATATATATACATATATATATGTGTGTATATATATATACATATACATATAGATAGATATAGATATATATATAGATATGGACATCCCTCATCCCTATCAAATGTCAAGTGATCTAGTGGGGGCAGGTATATTTTTCAGAACTCATGGTAGGAGATGGAAAGAATGAGGCCTGGCCATATGGCAAACCTAGTGGGTTTGGAATTTGAGGATATAAATCCAGGCCTTCTTCTGTACAGAAAGCACACAGACAGCAGTTACAAGTGTGGACAGATAATTTCCCAGCATGAGGATTTTCATAGCCACCAGTAACTTGTTATTACTGAAACATACATACAAACATCATGATCTCTGCATTATGAGACAGTTCTCTCAAGCCTTAATAACATTAAAACGTTTAACATAAAAATATAATAACATAAAAACATTGTAGGATGTTTATTTCCCAAATTGATGTGGATCAATACTTCAGTGCATTAATTAAAAGATGTCTTTGTCTCTAGTGTTTAAGTATGCAAATCAGCATTAGTGTGGTTTATTATTTAGGTTTATTGATTACTAGTTTTCCTTCTTATAAGTCAAAATCCCGAATCCAGCTTTTATCAGTTTTTCTTTTGTCTGCCTGGATAATTTGCTTTGACCTCAAAATATGTATTCTTCAGTTTTATATTCAGGACATGTGATGGTTAGTGAGGAGCAGCTTCTTGTTTGGCGAACAATGGAAGAATGGTAAAAGCAGGCATTATGAATAGACTAAACTCAGAATGAACTCTCCTTCACTTATTATTTGGATCCAGAGACAAAATTTCAGTACCTTGTGATTGAATAAATGTTCTCATGAAAATCTATGAGCATCATTACATTACCAAACACAAACTAGGATTCAGGCTTTTCTTTTTTTACTAAATATATTTTCATATATCTAGTGCCAAACTGAACACTAACAAGATATAAAAATATCTTTAGATATATTTGATATATAACTATGTATCTAATGCCAAAGTGAATGCTAAGAAAAGACCTGGTAAGTTAAGTAGTGGGAATAATGTAGGTAGAGCTCAGGTAGACAGAAGTGATTCATAAAAATAAATTCCTCTCCAGAGTCAGAACATTAGAATAGCTAACCCACAAAATAGGAAAACACAGTCATTTCTCCTTAAAAGTTCAATATGTGCTCTATTTGGAAATTGTCTCTGAAAAACATTCTGTGAGTTTATTTGGTTTGTAAACTACATCATATTTCTCCTGTTAATGTTGAACTACTCAGAAGCAGGAGCTGTGTTGTGTCTGTGTGTGTATCTATGCGACATGAAAAAAGCCAAAATAATAGCTCTCCTGATTTGTTAAACATTCACTTAAAATTTTGTTCAGAAGGTAGAAAATGGTCTTAACCACAACAAAATAAAAAATTTAAAGGATATGAGGGGAGTTTCACCAAAGTTACAAATCAAGTCTTATCCTTCTTAAACTTGCCATGAATGTGATATAGAAGGTGATTTTAAATGTTCACCTGTCTCTTGGTGACCTTCTATATTTAAAATAATTTAAAAATTGGTAGTTAAGCAATTGAATATCAACATTCTTATGGCCAGAGGCATAGCCTTCCTCTTACTTTTATCTGTCATTTGGATGACCTGTTTTAAAAGACTCTTCTTTTTTAAGAAAAACAAATTATCGAAGGCTACTGTGACTTCAGTTCCCAATATAACAAAACGAGAATTCAGAGGAAGATAGTCAAAGGCTGTATTTACCCCTTATATTGCTTCCATCAATATTAATATGTTGTTCCCTTCTTTTCCCCATATTTAATTTTCTTTTCATTTCCTCCAGAGATCAAAAATAGCAGTGTACGAAAAGATGTGGACGTACATGCGATCAGCAGAGCCATCGGTGTTCACTAGGACTACAGCTGAGGGTGTGGCTCGTGTCCGCAAATCCAAGGGCAAATTTGCCTTTCTGCTGGAGTCCACTATGAACGAATACATTGAGCAGCGAAAGCCGTGTGACACCATGAAAGTGGGAGGAAATCTGGATTCTAAAGGCTATGGAGTAGCAACGCCCAAGGGCTCCTCATTAAGGTGGGTGGAGTAGTATAACAATGTGATCTGTGTTGTTATAGTATTCCACCCTCCCTGATGTCCCCGAGAGAGAATTCTTTTGGTTTGTGTGTGAACATGGTATGTTTGTTTGCCTTTTTTTCTCCATTTCATATATATATATATTTTTTGATCAACAATCAGGTAACTTTACTTTTTAACTTGACAATAATCAGAGTTGACATTAATCTTTAAAGGCCATATAAAAACCAAACTGGTTGAACACTAGCTGCTTCCAATGGGCCTAAGTCATGGGTAGTCTGTACCTCTTATAAGTTCATCAACTTATTTTTGGCCATCCAAATCTACACTTACATTTGTCAGTAATAATCCAACATTTTATCACTTTTTTTTAAAAAAAATTATGCCTGGCTGCTCGTTTCCAGGTGTGAAGGACTCAGCTTCTTCCCAGGAAACTGCTTTTTATTTTCTCCCATTTCAATCTTATTGTTTATGATGGCATCCTTCTTTTTCTGATACTGTCTTGGGATTCTATTGATGCTCAGTTGGAAATTACAAAAGCAGTCATGATCAGGGAGGAAAAGCGGCTCTGGTTTCACAGTCCTTACTCAAATCACATTCTCACCCATTTTCAAAGGGAATGTGGTGTAAGATCTGTAAAATTAGATCCATTACCATCCAAAAACTATTTAAAGATAAGACTTCTAAAATGTGATTTCTTGAAGGAAGCCATGCTACCTGTAGGTTACAAGTGAGACATTCATTCTTAGGGAAATACTGGTTAAATCTGCCCTTTCTATCCTGATGGGCCTCGACATAGAGAATTCACCTGTCTGTGCCCAGGAGGCAGAATTTCCTATTTTCCTTAAGCAATAAAGGCTACTGTTGAATTGATGGGGCCAGAGCCCCACTCTGGTCTCGGTGCTGCTTAGGAGAGATGCACACAAAGCACAGATTTCAAGAGGAATCAGGATCTTTGCTAAAGGACTTAACAAGAACGTGGTCTTGAAAAAATGATGTCTCTGGTAAGCCATTGAGAAATGAAGGTAATGAAACTTCATCTGCTGCCCAGCAAAAATGAAAGCAATTTAAACATGATTGTTTTCATTGGTTCCAAAAAAAAAAGGAACGGTAGTGGGCTTTGAAGTTCGGTTGGGAGGGTAGGTGGGGGATGGGTTGAGAACTATTTAAGTATATAAGCAATAAATACTGGTACTCAGAAGGGTTGTGTTAGATCAATATTGCCTGTTTGCAAAGCAACACAGTCCTATCTAGTAGGGAGTATGATATAAAATGAACTATTTTGAAAGTAGAGAAGGAGGGTGGGGGGGAACGGCGGGAAAGTAGCCAGTAAAGGCAAAGATAGACATGGACTCTCGCAATTTTATAGACTGTTTTGTGTGATTATGCATCCCCTATGAAACTAGAAGAATGTGCAGGGAGAAAGTCAAGCTGCTGAATTACGTATAATAGAGTCCTACCCAAAAATAATTCAACCATTCAGAAGCATATTAAACTAGCATTCTGATGTTTAGTCTTTGGAGACATATTTTGTATGGATATTACATCATTTCGATGAAGTCAAATGGCAAATCAGTCTCTGAGGAAGACACAATTGCAAGAGGTGCCTTAGTGTAAGTCATTTTATTTTAAATAGGTTTGAAATGTAGATCAGTGCTCAGACTATTGATTCCATTCACTGGAGGTCTCTTTTGCTCTCAATTAATTCTCTGTGGATGTAGTTGCCTTGTTCTCTGTCTTATGTCTACTGGTAAAGTCAAGCTCCAGGGACTGAATTTGGCCCTAAGATAACCAGGGTGTCTGACTCCCATTGATGGCAAGAGAGTTCCCTCTTAAATGTGCCACTTTGTGAAATCCACACTACCGTGATTGTTTGGGAGAGACGCTGAAGGGCTTCGTCTGTCTAGTGCTGTATAATAATCAGCCATTGGCTTCCCCCTCTTTTCCTGTCCTTCCCTGGGTCTCCTTAATGAGTCAATTGTTGAACTCAACTTCCTGGCTGCAGAGTTTGTTTATGTACTTTGTTTTCTATATGGCACAGTTTCCTGAGCAAGCTGGCCCCTGCAAGCCAAAACCACAGTCATTCTGTCCTGTCTTGAGAACACTGGCAGGGCACTGAAGGCTCATGGGCATTTTTACCTCTAGCTCCTCCCAACTCCTCCACCCAGACCTGTAGGCAGAAGGCTCATTAAAGATTTAAATTCTCATTCTTATTCCACTAGGATTCTTCTCTTTTTTAAAGAAGATGCAAACCAATATAGACATGGACTGATAGGAATATGTTGCATAAATTATTTAGTTTTTAAAAGCAAATTCAAATCAACATCCAGGATGTGCCTGTATCCAAAATCTTAGAAACCTTCTGTCTTACTAGGTTCCTGAGAGACTTAAGATCAGGGTTTGTTTGGTTCTGTTTGGTTTTTTTAAGCAGATCTTTCGGTTAATTGCTCTGGACACTGTAAGACATGTGTGTATTCATTAGCTATGGCATTCATAAGCTCTGCTGTTTTGATTCATTAGGCCATGTGAGTCTTTTAAGTAAACAGTGATTTTTTTTTCCTGCCATGTATGCTGAATCAGACAAATAGCCAGCGATGTTCTTTTATTCTCGGGGATTTCTTTTTGTTTCCAAGCCATGCTGTTTGCTCAAAAAAGCACAGCTAAGAGAAACAATAGGATAGCCATTCAATATGGTCAGTTAGGTTTAAAGATGGTAATGTGGACTTTAAAACAAATGCCATCAGGATCTTCATTTTTATGTGTTTATTTTGGTGGTATTAGAAATTGGACTTGCGTCCTCTAAAGATGCTTGTAGAAGGGTCTGTAAGAAGACAACTATTCTCTCACCAGTGGGGGTAAAATGATGACTCAAAAGAAACAAGATCTAATTAGAACTTGCATCAGTGGGTGAACTCTAGGGGATGGGGAGAGAGAGAGAGGGAGAAGGAGAGAGAGAGAGAGAGAGAGAGAGAGAGCCCAATGGACTTGGCAATGCCTATTTTCAGGAACCCAGGGCAACCAGAACTGGTCCTTTGAAACTGTACTCATCACGGTTCTCTTACAGGCTGGGGCCGGGGGAGGAGGGGAGAAGTGCTAAGAAAGGAAGTAGAAGGCCACATCTTCAATGGAATTTTTCTTTCAGGATTCAGCAAAATCATTGGCCCCAGTGTAGGTCGATAGAGTCCTTTGCAGATCAAATTGTGGGTTATTTTCCACTTTGAAGAAGTTTCAAGGAAGATGTATCAAAATTCAGATGAATGTGTGAATGATTTAAACAAAGGAACCCACTTTTCCATATAAATTTCATGAGGCATTATCTTAAGTTTGGGTCTTACTGCTTCGAAGTTATAGGGGGAAAGCCGGGCGCTATTGGCTCACATCTGTAATCCTAGCTACTCAGGAGGCTGAGATCTGTGGATCACAGTTCAAAGCCAGCCCAGGCAGGAAATTCTGTGAGAGTCTTATCTCCAATAAACCACTAGAAGACCAGAAGTGGTGCTGTGGCTCAAGTGGTAGAGCGCTCACCTTGAACTGAAGAGTGCAGGGACAGTGCCCAGGCCCAGAGTTCAAGCTCCATGACCGACAAAAAAAAAAAAAAGTTATAGGGGGAAAAATTGCCAATCATGCTATAGGAGAATCAAAGTATTGTATTGTATATTACCGATCATGCTATAGGAGAATCAAAGTATTGTATATTTTTATACCACAAGGAAGTGTTTAACTGGTAGTAATAAACACAGATACTACAAAAACTTTAAAGTACAGAAGTGTGAGGTCAAGCGTTTAATAACACTGAACATCACTTGACCTCAAATGAATCAGCATTTACATATCTCCTGGAAATGAGTTACAGGTTAAGTATTACAGAAAGAGATGCCTGTGGTTGTCTTCCATTTTTCCTAGTCCTAGATTAAAAGATACTACAGAGAACTTGGGTTTCTTTGTGTGAACCTACGTGCTCTAAGCATAGTCATCACACTAACGAACGATTAGGTAAACGAACAGCAGTCACTCAGCCCTCAACAGGCATGCGCACAGAGGCACACAGATTCCCTTCTGGTAATTTGCTTTACTCTTTGAGATGTTGGTGTCCATGGTGGGTACCCGTGTACTCACAAACCAAGATGTCACGTGGCACATCATTGAGTCTCCATGTGTCCCAGAAGGAAATGACAGGAAAGCAGGATCTATATCCTTCCTACTTTCCTTTCCCCACGTTGAACACAGTAGAAAGTATAAACCTTTCTGTTGCTGTTTGAAATGACAAGTTTTTCCATTCATCTCTTTCTTATAATTAAAATATGACTACATATTTTAAAATATTAAAATATGATATATAAAATATTTTAAAATATGACTGCTTTTTTTTTCTTTGCTTTATGGCTTAGCAGGCACCATATACCTGGTCCCTTCTTCCTACTATATCTTTTAAATGCTGGAATAATTCACCCTCAGTCTTTTGACAAATACTTCCATAAGTGGTTGCTGGATCCCCACTGATAATTTATCAGGTAATTTTTTTTTATATTATTCACCTTCAGGGATGCTTTACAGCTCCCTACACAGACACCACCAGGTTGGAAAATTTCTAAATTCAATGTTTAGATCTTTTCGGGGTTTTTTTAACCAAACATTGGTAAGTTTATAGTTTAGTAAATTTACCTTAAAAGTGAGGAAATTTGTGGTCACTTTAACTTTCACCACTTCAAAACACACAAAACTGCCAGGCAGGAAGATTAGCTGTTCTTTCAACCCATGCACTTGCCTCTTCGACAAAACCAAGTACATTGCGTACAATACAGATTAACTCAGTTGACAGAATGTGAAGTGACCAAGCCAGCTAGCTTTAACCTACACATGCCAACTGTTTTGGAAATATAAAAATCTATGTAAGGTTATCTAATGCATAACAAATGAGTTGAAGATCTCTGGAAGGCTTTTCTTATGCATGAGTACCATATTTAAATGTTACCTCTTAGTATATGACAAGTCATTGTATAGGTACTCTATGATTTCATTCATCTCTAGAAGATCATCCCACTGTATGGTATGGGCTCAGAAGCAGTTGGCCCCCTAGTGGTCAGGCTAAGAACAGTCAAGGTAACAATGAAGTATGCATGTTTCTGAGTTTGAGTTCTCTTTTCTGGAATGGTAGAGAGAAGCCAAGATATGAGTTTCCTGAGACTAAAGCTCTTGAGCAATGAAGCTGGAGAGGAGAACCCACACACACACACACATCGGGGTTCTGACAACACTAAGATCTAGAAATAGACTCAACTAAGACAATCTAGTAAGAAAATAAAATCCAATCAAAACACAGCCTCTGGAAGAATCTTCTAATAAAAAAAATCAGGTTGATTTCTCCAGTACAGGATCAAAGGGCATAGGACCATTACTTCTCTAGATAGTAAATACTCTTGAGGTTTATGATTATAAAGTTGTCTTGAATTTAGTTGATGATTAGCTCTTATCCTCCAAATATTAGCAAGGGTCTTTAAATGACAAGGTTTGTGTTGGTGCCCTCAGGTGAATAGAATTCAATTCTACAGGCTTGCCTTCTTCGGTGGTAGGAGAGCTAGGAAGCCAGGAAGGATAGCACGCTTGGTACCTCAGCCCAGACATAATACTTAAGGCATTCTTAGCTGGAAGTTCAGCGCTGGAATGGAGTGGTAGGCTGAAGAAGGGAGGAAAAAAGAGTTCTTTACTCTTGAAATAATTACATTCATAAAGAATATTTTACCAACACATATACATATGACATAGGGCTTTGGAGTGAGTGATGGTAATTAGGTTCACCATAAAACTCCAAAATGCCTGTAATAAAATACTACAAAGCTCACTTTATTGTGGAGATATAATCCCCATGATGTGCAATTCTGACATGATGCATTAACACAGTTTTATGCTTATGATAAACATCTCCTTAGAAGATCATAAATAAAGAAGAATTTCCTGCAAAAGGGAAAATATACCTATTTGTTTTAGCTAGTACACAGAAAACAATTCATCCACAGCTTTAGAAAATAAGTTCCTTTTGTTTCCAAAGATAGTATCAGCCAAGACAGGACTGGTTTATGATCCATATTTAAGAAGAACATAAAATAGTTTGGTAGTCATTGAGAATGAACTAGAAAATAGTAATGACTTTAAAATGTATATCAGTTTAACTGGGAATTAAAATTTTTCATTTATTTTAAAACTTGTGTCCAAAACCCCATCATTCTTCTAGTTCTTGCTTTCAGAATGAAATTACACACAGCAAAGATAACTTTGCTACATTCATGTGGTAATATACACACCTAACAACAACTGAAAAGAAAACCACATTCCTTTCAAAACTCCAAAATACCAAGCACTGGAACTACGCATTTTCAAAAACAAGCATTGCACTGATTTTAATGTTATAAATAACAAGTAACCAATGTTAGAAATACTTTGAACATATTGTTTATCCACTTTAAGTGGATGGATTCCATGTTTTCTAAAATCTACAGTCCACTCAGAAGAGATATACACAGAATGGAGCACACTTTCAAAAAGGCCCTGAGTCGTTTTTTGAGTTTCACAACTCAACAATAAAGATCTAGTGAAGAAATGGACCCCCAGAGAAGTTTTTCCAGACATGTTAAACATTCATTATTTTCTCTAAATCATAAAATTTTTTAAAAATTCAACTGGAAGCCAAGAGCCAATAATTCATGCCTATAATCCTGGCTACTCAGGAGGCTAAGATCTGAGGACTGTGGTTTGAAGCCAGCCTGGATAAGAAATGCCATGAGATTCTTATCTCCACTAAACTACTAGGAAAGCTGGAAGTGAAGCTGTGGCTGAAGTGATAGAGCACTAGCCTTGAGCAAAAGAAGCTCAGGGACAGCACCCAGGCCCTGAATTCAAGCCCCAAGACTGGTACTTACAGACAAATTATATATAAATTGGAATCACCAAACAAATGAGACACAAACAGACCCTCACTTGCAAAGGAAGTAGATGAGAATGTGGGCTCCTCTTTCTTGGCACTTGGCATAGAAGATACAAAAACCTTCAAGAGTTACCTACAAGCTATGGTTGCTGTAGCATCCTGGTATCACACTTGATACCAAAAGAGGTGTAGCTTCAGGATCTCCCTCTTTCAAATAACACTGGGCCAAGGTCCCGTTAGGAACTAAGACCTCAGCTCCAAGCCTTAGCCTTCCATCTTTTCAGAATGTGCAATGAAACCACACAAGAAAACAAACTAAAACATTAAAAAAAACCCAAAAGCCAACAAACAAAAACAGCAATGACAGCTGTTTTACATTGTTAGCCTACTAAGTATAAAAAGCAGATTAAAAGCAAAGAAAACTTAAACGTAACAGCAGGTATTCAGAGAGTTAAGACAGTATCTTACACTTTGTTTTACATTTGAAGCTAGTTAATGGTAAATAGAAGTGGGATCCAATAAAAGGTGATCTCAGATTGTGTTCCATAGTAGGGGGGTGAGTTACCCCATAGGCGGGGTGAGTTACCATAATATAATATGGAAATAAACCAGAGACTCCATTAAGATATCATTTCATTTTTTATTTACTTTAGGATTTTTAAATATGGTTCCTGTAGACGTCTAGCAACTATTGAACAATAATATTCCTTAAGTGAACCAAAATGGTGAAACAGTATAATAGTATATATAACAGTAGCTTTTCAAACTACTTCTGCACAGATTAGTTTCATGTATCCCTTTTAACCTTCTTACCTTGTCATTTAATTGTAAAGGAAGACAACTCAGATTACAGATGTTAAGTGACTTGTCCCACAGCTGAGGTTAGAGCTAAGATCTGCCTCTCTCCAGTGCTCTTTTGGGAAAAGAACAAAGACGGGCTTTTAAATATAGAGTTGACTCTAAAAAACTTACTACCGTGTCTGTTGTGCCGTTCTTCACAACATTAATCATTTCAAAGCATATTGGAACTCCCCTCTCCCCCAGTATAGAGAGCTCAAATTTCCATCATTTTAAAGGTATGCTTAAAACTTGGATAAATGCTTGTGAAGTTGAAGGAATTGTCAAGTTAACACCAATATTCTACAGCAATTAAAATTCCACCCAGGCACTGGTGGCTTATGTCCTATAATCCTAGCTACTCATGAGGCAGAGATCTGAAGACCAAGGTTCAAAGCCAGCTGGGGCAGGAAAGTCTCATCTCCAAATAATGACCAAAAAAAGCAAAGTGGAGCTCAAGGGGTAGAGTGCAAAAAAGCTCAGGGCCAGCACCCAGGACAGGCACATCCCTGCTTAAAAAAAAAAATCCTTGTCCCACAAAAACGAGGAAATTACTGGGCTATGATCGCTCCAGCGTTAGACTTATTAGACTTGTTCAAGTAACAAGTATAAGAGAGTCACATCTTTTCAAAAGGAGACAGTAATGTTGATGATTAGATTCTCTTCCTATTTCCAGACTCTGGGATTTTGAGTTCTCCCACACACACCCCATTCTGCTTAACAAAATAACAAGATTTGTAACTCTTCAGTTTTGCAGACATTTGGCATGACTGAGGGATAATTCAATTTCAGAACCATGGTAAAAAGTTCATCTGGTTTAGGAATCAACCAAAGTCATTCCTTCAATAAGTAGCTGCTTTCATGATAGTTGGTCTATGTTGTAAAATGGAAAAGTATTTAAGGAAGGGATTTTGCTATAAAAGCCAGTAGAATCCCATATAGATACAGGTCTTGGGCATAAACATTTTAAATAGAAAACATTTAAAATATGTGTCAACATCAATGTTATACAAGGTACAGTCTGACAAAATTCACTGAGTTATTTTTAAAAGGGGGGGATAAAATTCCCAACACGCATGAGATACATGCATGGGAAATGACTTGTTGATTTTTTTGAAGACAAAACTTACATTTTTCAGTATGTAGATATGATCAAAAAAATTGAACCACAATGTGATATCCTGCAGTGTCTCAATATAAAACACTTGAGAAGGTGAATTTTAAGGACAGTAGAACAACCCCAACAACTTCTTTACTATTGAATTTCTTTTTCATTTTTCTTTTCATCACAAATAGCAATCAGTTTAAGCCCTGAAGCGTGAACACTGCACAGCCACTATAATTTTATCCAGCCCAGGCAATGTGCCTACAGTTATTCTTATTCATATTTTCTCACGCTATACCATAAATATAAAGATTGCCCCCTCAAAATGACCATATAAGTGACATCCACAGATGAAGTAGTGCTTCATAAAAAGCAATGTATTCACTTTTTTCATATTAAGCATAACTGTACAATTTCTGGTTTGTCTGTTGCAGAAAAAAATACTCTATATGTTTCTTGGAATTTATAGTTTTTAGGAGCTGAAAGGTTGGCTTGCTGAAATAGCTATTTCTGGTAAACTTATTAAAGATGATAAAGTTTAAGCTCCCAAAAAAAAGCATATACGAGAAAGTATGTACGTTACACCTGGTATATCATGAAGCTTAAATGTGCATTAAGATTGTAGGACCAATCTAATCAGAGCAAATGGTAATAGCAATAGATGGAGATAAGGTTTCATTGTATAATGTAGAATCTGTAATCGAGTGTTTTTTTCCCCTGCACATCTTCATAATAACCATTAGAATAACAATGACAACATCCCCATTTTGATGTCTCTGGAACATCCTGGGACCCACTGAAGTTCCAAAGTACATCCGTTTCCTCACCTGCTGTCATTTTACTTGATGAAGAATGTTAATAAGTTACCCAAAGTTAAATAACAATAGCACATGATCTTGTATGGGTTCAGGCTCGTTCATGGTCTCCACATTCCTTCATGTCTCACAGAATTCCATCACTTGTCTGGTATTTGATGTTATTTGGGAGCTAGTCACCCACCATCTCTGAAATTATGCCAAAGGGTAACTCAGAACTGATTGGAAGCTCAGTCAATTAGGCAATAGCCTCAAAGGATACAAGGTAATCCACGTAAGGCCAGATCCTGTTTAGAGACTAGACAAATGAAAAGGAAATAAAGATTTAATTATGGTTATCAAACACCGAGCACCTCTATGTGGATCTCTTTTCAAACATGACCCCATACACACACACACACACACACACACACACACACACACACACACACACACCTCCTTAAAGTTGATTCATTGTCCTTGCCAGGACAGATGTTAGCTACTCTTGAAACTTACAGCATGTAACCAGAGTGACTGAGGCGACACTAAGCCTGTTACTGGAAAATTCCCAAATCCTTGTGTCTCTCACAATGCTTCCTGTCTATCTCCAAAGACATCAGGATTCTGAGTTAGCTGCAAACAAGGGGAAAAATTGTTTTTCATCTAGTAAAGGCCATACTCCCCTGAATATACCTGATCTTGAAGCTAAGCTTGTTTAGTACTTGGATAGAAAAACAAGAAACTCCTGTCTGTGATTTCCAGTTTTGAAACAATAAAACAAGCCTGTGATGTTGGATAATGTCCATTTCTTACATTTGTTCCTAACCCTGCCATTTAATGATATTTCATTAATTTTTACAATAGTTTTCCTTTGTATTGGATCAGACTTAAGTACTGTTCCACACACACGGTGTTGCTTGGAGCACTCTTATGTTATTCTCAAATACCGGAGGAAGCCTGGGAAGGGTGGACTGAGAAACACCACAGCATGCCTCCTTCTCCCCAGTGAGATTGTGGTGTTCTCACAATGTACATTATCCACTCCAATTGGTCAAAGTTACCCAAGTAATGTTCTCCCATGAACTCCCATGTTCTAAGCCAACCTTCAACTTATTAGAACTCTCTGACGAGACAGACTAAAATGCAGACACACTGCCTGTGTTACACCATGAATGTTCATTCCCTTTGGCTTAATCCTTCATTAACATTGGTTTTAAATTCAATGTGGTGGAAACCCCAGTATATCAGACACTCGATGGTGTCTTGTGAGACCTGAGGAAGGGGTTGACCAGAACTGAACTTGACTTTGATATAAGATCATGTTCTATTATTGTTTAACTTTGGGTATTTCTCCCCTAGGAGGAGGACAGAGGAGAACTAACCAGCTCCAGGACCAAGGTAAGAGGGGAGTTTTCTTTCAAAAGAATGGGTTCCATCCATTTGAAGGAAACCCCTCCCCCACCTATTTTTCAATCCCTTTTTCTTTATACATCTCTATTTTTTAACCTTACCAGTGTCAGGAAACCAGCTTGCCACTTGTGTGTGCATAATAGTTATTCTCACATTCACTTACAAATGTCTTATCAGGAAAAAGAAAGAAAGAAAGAAAATCTTCACACCAATCATAGCAGTTACATGCTAATGCATTTATGTTTTCCATCACCATTGAATTAATATTCCATTAAAGCTCAGATTCTTCAGCTCTTAATTCCTCTGTATAGAGAGTATACAGCTACTCTCTCAATTTAAACATAATGGGTGAGAAGGAACAAAAAGTATTTAAAAAATCCAAATCTAAAATGTTTCTAATGAAATAGATTGATACTGAGATTTTTTTTAATGAAGCTGATGATGCAATTTTAACATGTGTATTTGGAAATATGATGAGGCTACACTTTTGGTCTAAAGTAGTATCCACTTAATGAGATCTTAAATGTACTGTATGAAAACTATGATTAGAAAAGGAAAAAGGAAAGGGAGGAAACACTTTGAGCATTATTTGTCAGTGCTATTATAGGCTCTTCCCTGGCCTCTTTTATATTTCTTTGAGTGGTTTCCATGACACCGCTATTTTCATATTGTTGTCTTTGGGAAATCATCAGTACCTCCTCTTTGATATCTTTATATAGGGAAGAGCACAAGGGAAAAACAAAGAATTTTTTAAGTGTGTACAATTTGAGATAGTAGAAGCAAGACAACCACCTGATTAGCAAAAGCAGGCAGGTTCTAGATCCTAATCACTAAAAGGTTTTGGTTGCTACTGCCCTTCAAATGGTGTGAATCTTGTATAAGTCCACCATATGGTTGGTTATGAGGACTGAACAATAAGAATATTAAGTAGCTGGTACGGTGTTTTTCTCTGTAAAATATAACCAAATTATGAAGCCTTGAACATCAGAACAGTTAGCATAGTATCTTAGAGCCAGGCACTGGTGGCTCACACCTGTAATCCTACCTACTCAGGAGGCTGAGATAGAAGGATCGCAGTTCAAAGTCAGACTGGGTAGACCCTTATCTCCAATTAACACCCAGAAAACCAGAAGTGGAGCTGTGGCTCCAAGTTGTAGAGTGCTAGCTTTGAACAAAAATGTTCAGGTACAACACCTATGCCCTGAGTTCAAACCACACCACCACCACCAAAAAAAAAAAAAAAAGAATATCTTGGAGGCAATCACTGATCGCAGAAGGATTTTGACAGAGTAGAATAAACAAGCAGACAATCAGGTTATCCTGACACCTGGCGCATAGAACACAGATAGGTGATACTTAGTGAGCAATGCCAGTTTAGAAGAAGCAAAAATATGAATTTGGGAGGCACTTTTTGGAGAGATATAATTCCTAACAAATAATTGGCTGTAGGAAAGGAACAGAAACAAAACTTCGAGTGTTAGATTGACACGTGTGGCTGGACCTTGTTTCTTCATTATCTCTTTGCAGTCTATTTTCTCTGGGTAAAAATTTCTAATCCCCGTTCTTGGGATACAAGGCTAATTACAATTTAGATCATTAAATTACAACTTACAACTTAGATCATTAAGAACTTTTGTATGTATTTGAAACATATCTTATTTTTCCTTAGGAGGAAATAAATGTTACCAAACAAGTCATTGTAGGTTATTCATGTCACTTCTTAAAGGAAATTATTTCTTCTTCTTAGGTTTGGGGAAACTCTCAGTTGAGTTTACAGGAACCCTTGCCTTTCAACTTTTGTCTCAACCCAAGAAGGGTGTAGACAGAGTGGTCAGAAGTTGATCATTTGCTAGTACAAGGAATACATAAGTCAACTTGCCTCGGGAGCTTAATCAGGGAAAATCTCTTACTAAGCCTTGGAAAGTTGTAAGTAAAGAGAAAAGTTCCTTTAGAAAGAAATAGAAGGGATAAAGTGTTTAATTACATAGGAAAGAGTACCACCAGGCAGGGTGGGGGGGGGGGGAAGTCTAATATAATGTTTAGGAAAGAGCACTGGACCAGAAGGCAGATGACCTGTGTCCAGCTGGACTTTGATGGACAAGTCACCTAACTTTCATTAGGCCCCAGTGACCACATCTGTACAATGACAAGGCTGGAGCTAACCTCAAACCCTCATCTCAACTCCACAATTCTAGGTCTCTAAATCTTTAAAACAATTGATGTAAGAAGCAGCAAAGGAGCGGCAAAGAAAACATGACCTGTGGTTCTTGTAATGGTTTAGAATTCTTAAAATCATCCGAGAGTAAGGAGCATGGTCTAGAAGATGAAAAAAACCTGAAGTCTGTGGACAGGAGCAAAGCCCACACTGCACCATGACCCTAGCAATACGTCATCTATATGCAAGCCACCACTGCCGCATGGCACAAAAATTGTGAATATTACAACAATGAGTCTTTACAATCTTTAAATTATAGACTCGTGGTAACCACTACTTGAAAAGTGAATTGTATTCAGTGAAAACATGAAATCCAATCTAAATGCTATGGGCTCTCATGAAATAAAAACTCCCTTTTTTTATAAACTAATTTGCCAATACAAGGGACATCGGCTAGGGGAGGGACACCATATAAACTCAAATAGTACCCCAAAAGTATCACCAGGAAAACCAAGTTTTTGGTAGTTAATGTGAATAATTGATACTTTTTCAACATGTAAATGCAACTAAAGTATCTTTCAAGTCTTCTAATTCTAAAAGAGATACTTTTAATCTGGATTCATGATTTCCTTTCAAAGACCAATGAACTTCCTGCAAATGAAGGCCAGTTAATTTCTATTTGTGCATTTGTCTCAAGAAAATAGCCAGCTTTCATCAAATTCCCAAAGTAGGTTAGAGAATTTTACTCTGACAAAAATCATCAAACTTCATGAAAAATATTTGTCAGGATTACCTGTACAAGCATTCGTTAAAAATATAATTACACTTTTCACATTATCGGTGTCTGGCTAATTCTCTGACTCAATTACTGACAGAAAGCCTCATAGAAATCAAAGTATTTCTTTCAAAGAAACAAAGACTCAGTTCTGAAATGGATTTGTTATGGAATAGTCCCAAGGACATTACAATGTAGACATAATTGTTGGAAGTTAATCTAGTATCTACTCCAGTTATTCAAATCTTCTTGACTCATTTGGAGTAAAAATTACAAAGGTATATCCACTAATTTAACTACATACCATATCTATTACCTAAAACCCAAAGACATGAAATCCTTTCTTCTCAAACTGAATTGTCTTTCTGCTTACAAAATTTTAAAAAACTTTTCACTTGTCATGGCATAAGCAAACTGCAGTAAAAACTCAATGTCTTAAAAAAAATTTTTTTGCATGTCGATGTAGAGTAATTTAGCTCAAATTCTGCCTTTGGAATGAATGCAGAGACCCAATGAAGCAAAAAGTGCCTTGTGCGTGTCTATTGAGAGGAATAATTTGGGAAGAAAAGTAATAGCAGTGCTACAAGTTAAATTGAAAACTTAGTGGAGCATTGCTAATGCCAGAACGAGTTCCTCTTCCAGACTATTCCAGACTAAATAGCTGATAAAGGTTACAACTGTGAATGCAAATGCCCTTCCTTAAAAATAAACATATTAGTTCCTAATCTTTATCATTTGACAGCTTACTGGGTTTTATTGACCTTTTTTGTATTTTCCTGATTGATAACCAAAACCAAAATTCCTCAGCTGAACTATTAATGGACTAGACATGTGGTTCTAGACAGAGTTCATTGTAAAGTGAGATTTTCTGCTAATTTAATCCATCCATTTTTATTTAAGGAGATATCATTAAATAATTTAGAAAAGTAACTCCTATTTTATATTTGTTCCTCTTCTATCTGATCTTGCTATGTGAAATGGGTCTCAAGACACACAGTTCTTTTCTACAACATACCCACCATGTAACTACAAAATGAAGGGCTTCTGAGGAGTTTGTATACATCTTGCATGAAAATATATTTGTATTAGTTGTTCATATTTTTTTCAACATAAACCTACACACACATATTGTATAGTATAGGGAACTTTACATCAAATGAGTTTTCCAATCTGGAACTCAAGTTTTACTTAAAAGAAAGTTGTAGTCAGAATGAAGTAGGATAAGAAGTTAAAGAACATTGCATTGTTTCAATATTAGCAAAAAAAAAAAAGTCAGGATATTTTTTCTCTTAAGGTCTCTAATTTGGAAAAAAAAAAACAGAAACAGAATTGTTAGCTATAAAATCTGCTTTTCTAAAAGCCAAGATATATACATGGCCCACTTAACAGGACTCCAGCCTCCTCACAACCACTCTCCTTCAGCCTGAAGGAGAAAACTCTCCTATTCGTGTAAATATCTGTGACACAGCAAGTCTTCCCTCTAGGCCAGTGAGAGTTCCATTAGCCTCCTGCAGATGCTCTCTGAATCAGCTTCCTGCTCATTCGAGCATTACTCTCACTTCTCTGCCTAACCATCCCTTTCTGATGAGGTAGACCTTTGTACAAGTCAAGTACAGCACATGGTCTCCAGCCAGTGACACTGAACACCAACGCAAGATACACTATGCAATCAGAAACAATAAACATTTTCTCTGAGATTCTTAAGAATAACGTCTAGGTTTTACTTCTAGATTATTCTCCCTCACGTTAGATTTGATAAAAAACAATAGGATATAAATTTTGGCTTGAATAAAACAGTTCTGTAAACAACTGTATTGACAGAAATTCTTTCCCTAATTTCTTGCTGTAGAAAGTTTTGAGTGAGTGAACAAAATACAATTAAAATCAATTACAGTGCCTTTACTCACAGATAGAAATCTGTTGTTCATCCAATATTTTTTCATTAACATTAGATATGTGTGTAGGTTATTAGGCCAGGATCACAAATAATTTACAAATGTAATTCTTTTCCTTTAAACTTATTATACTGTAGGCATTTTTCTCATTATTTTTTAATGACAAGATACTACTATGTGCATCACAGATAGGCATCAACACTAGCACCTCAGGAGCTTTGTAGATATATAATATTACATCTAATTCAGAAGAATCTAATTAGGTAGGGTCAAGTCTCATAATTTGTACTTGTAACAAGGGGTTTTGATACTCAAATCAGGCTTTTGTCCAGTGGGATGTATGAAAGCTTAATTATTCCTTTCATTTGGAAATATAAGTTGTTCTCTATGTTTTGATATATAAATATACTAGGAAGTTTATCTTAAGTTATTTTGCTACATCTTCAGCAAATTTCTTAGGAGTTAGTTTTCAAAGGCAAAAATTGTGTCAAGGATAAAAATTGTTTTAAAGATCTTGTCCTATAAAGGCAAACTATTTTCTAGCTTTTAATTTGATCATCAGTGTATAAGACTTCCCAGTTTACTAAACCCTTGATGATATTGAGCATCCTCTTTAATATTTTTTCAATAAGAATGAAGAAAACTGAACTTGGATCACTTTAATTCAAAAATTGAGTTCCAAGTAAGGTTGAATCATTACATGATTTTCTTTTCTCCTAAATCAATAATCAGCTTAAAATCATCTTTGCTTAAAATACTTTTTTCTGATTGTGAAGAAATTCTATTTTGCTTTTCACATTTCTATAGTTCACATAGTTTAAAACTTTACACCTTAAAAGTAGATAGAAGGTGGACACTGTTGGCTCACGCCTATAATCCTATCTACTCAGGAGTCTGAGATCTGAGAATCATGGTTCCAAGCCAGCCTGGGCAGGAAATTCCATGAGACGATTTTGTCCAAATAACCACCAATTGTCCATCAGAAGTGGAGCTGTGGCTCGAGTGGTAGAGTGCCAGCCTTGAGCAAAAGTGCTCAGGGACAGAGCTCAGTCCCAAGATTGGAACAACAAAAAAATAGGATTTGTTGGGGACTATGAAAAGAATCTTATTCAAAGCAATATTCTAGGCATTGTACTGGAGAACATAGCATGAATGGAACACTCAGGGAAGGAGAGCACAGGAGATCTTTGCTCAGGTGAATATAACTAAGGATCCATCCTGCTCAGGACAGAAAGCCCCAGCACTATCATGCAATAGTTAAGAGAAGTTCACTGTACTGGAGACTGGCACAGGAGATTGGCATCACAGCCAATAATGAAATGTTTGTTCTATTAAGGAGAAATGGAACTGAATTCATTTTAGCCAGATTAATGAAGTTTGGGCAAATTATTTATTCAGCTATCTGTGTGCTCTGAATAGCTTCTAGGGAGATATTGATTTAATCTATAGGATTGTCATCAAGCTTTGATCATTAATAGTAGAAAATCCAGGACATCATGAGTGCACTTTACCAAACTTAAGCCTCACTTATTTAGGTGTGGTTTTTTGTTTGTTTGTTTTCTGTACTGGGGTTTGAACTCAGGACTTCATACTTGCTAAGGCACGTGCCCCACCACTTGAGCCACACCTCCAGCCCGAAGTAGCAAATCTAGACCTTCATCTGCTAGTGGATGTTTTATCATTTGTGTGCTTTAATACCTCACAGCAGAGAAATTATGCTACAGTATCTATGTTGTGCATAAGGCATAAAGTAAGGACAAGAGCATTCCTCCTTGAAGTTATAGAATCAGAAGATAAGTCATTTGTGAAAGGGCAGAGGAAAATAAGTGTATTTTGAAGAAGAAAAAAAACCTACAATGCCTTAATTTACCTAAATTTGTTAAATGGAAAATGTTTCTGTTTTATGCCAAATACCAACTACATCCTTAACAACAACAACGTGTCCCAAGCTGTAAGGGAATGATGTACACCGAGAAAATCCGTCAAGCTGGAAATCCCAGGACTAGAACTCCCAAGTTTTCCAAAAGCCCCAGAATTCATTACAGCCCACAATCCATGTCCAACAGCATTGAGACAATAAGGTTTTTAGAGAGTACTTTTTCTTATTTAGATTTCCCATAAGGTAGAAGAGTCGCAGGCAAGTATGACAGTTACCTAGGTCCTATCAAAATCCACATACCTGGATTCTCAAGTGCGGTCTACACATCCTGAGAAAAAAATGTGCTCACTCACTGTAGCTTCTTCCTCCCTTCCCATTTTTTAAATGAAAAGCAGTCTGTTTCAATGGACTTTACTCTGTAAAAGCTGCACTTTAATACAATTAAAAGGAATCATTCTGCTTGACAGATAACTCTTACAACTTCCTGGACACTTCATTAGAGCAAGAATATTCTTCATAGTCAATAGGAGTTTCTGATATTGATTTTGAAGACCATGCCTGAAATGTATAAAGGAGATTCCAAAACTATCATTAAGTGTTTTCCATGTCCCCATATTTCTCTGACTTCTAATGACAGCCTTGCTGATGAGTAGCTCTTAAGGATACCTTTCTCATTTCAGTTGGATAAAAAAAAAATACTTTGCTGTAGTCTGGTAAAATGAGTCAATTAATATAATAGGGTTAAAAGTCATTTGATGGTTCTTATTAGCAACATGGAAAAGTAGTTCATTTCATGAAACAGAGCAGATTCCCAATGATCTTTGCAGATATAGTTGATGCTGCAGTTTAAATGTCAATACAGTGATGCCTGTAGCTGTAAATTTATTGCCTAAGGAAATCATGTTGTTAGTAGACAATGGTAGGAAAAAATCATAGATATTTTTAACATAAATCTTGAAATACTGAAAACTATCTCCAGATATTACTAGAGCCTTCTGTGTCATAGCATTGACAAAACTAAACATCATATATGACAGTTTGTTGAGGAACCAACCACATGAAGGAAAATGTGATTGTGAACTTGGCAGTGATATATCTGTCAGTCAAATGTATAATATCCATCAAATATAAACACAGACATATATGTACAGATAGCAGTGTGAAACTAAACTGTTTTTACATGGCCTATCAGGTGGTATTAGATCATATCTTAGAATAATTTTGTAGAAAGCTTGGTTCCAAACAATTTTCTCAACATAAAGCTTTGTTCTTATTCATTCCTTTATTTTGCTTTTTTTGGTTTTCTTTGTGCTGTGAAACTGTCTTTTGATATAGCAAATAGCCCTGTTAAATAACCCTCTCATAAAATGGTTTGTTTCATCTAAGGAATGGTCTAAACCAACATATACAGCAATTGGGATACTTCATTAAAAAAAACCACTAATACAAATGTTTAAAGCTAAAATACAATGAAAGATAAGAATTATTTTCATTAAGATGTTAGTAGTTTTAACTTACTATCAGACAAAATTTATGAGTGTAGTGGTCCACGCCTGTAATCTCAGCACTAGAGAAGCTAAGGCAGGTAGATTGTAAGTTAGAAGCAAAACTGTGCTATATAGCAAAACCCATCTCAAAAGAAAACAAAATAAAAAAGATCCCTTTGTTTCACTTCTTGTAGACACAAAACAAATTAAACCAGTTATCTCTTCCCAAGAGAATTTTTTTAAATAGATAGCTATCTTCATTATTTATCCAGGCCTTCATTTTAATGTGGTTCGTTCAGTGAATTGACTACTTGCTGTTGTTTAGTTGAAGAAATGTTTTATTTTGCACCACTAATGTGGCATTTACTTGGGAATGTGAGAACAGCTACGTATTGAATTAGCATTCTGTAAATGGCAGTCTAACTCTTAAAAAGAATTAATGGTCCCAGAGTGTGTGGTTTACTTACTGGGAATGTTGACTTTGTGCCCCGATAAGGCCAGCACACAGGGAAAGAGCTCGTGACGTGGAGACATGGAAAACCACTTAAATAGGCTATTTGATGGGTTTGGTTTTTTTGGGGGGTCCGGTCGTGGGGCCTGAACTCTGGGCCTGGGCGCTGTCCCTCAGCTCTTCAGCTCAAGGCTAGTGCTCTACCACTTGAGCCACAGCGCCACTTCTGGCTTTTTTGTTTTTTGCTTATGTGGTTCTGAGGAATCGAACCCAGGGCCTCATGCATGCAAGGCTAGCGCTCTACCACTGAGCGACCTTCCCAGCCCCGGGTTTTTTTTTTAAAGCCCACATTTTTTATTAGTCATTTAAGTGACATTTTACTTTTGAACTCATGCTATTTGTTAATAGTATTTTGTTTTATTTTATTCTTTCCATCCATCATTAAGTAGTCACCAAAGACAGTGTTTCTCAGAAAGCACAGCCCAGTCTATACCCAGATTCCTGCAGTACACAAGCCACTCCCTAGATTTAATAGAAATCTCATTAATTGCTGGAAAAATGTTATGAAAGAGTCAATGGGTATTTATAAACTATACCTTAGAAGTAATAAGGAAACAAAATACATAGGAGGCAAGGGTTCGTGGCACTTTTAAACCTGTGAGCAAATAATTAGAATAGTCTGCCTCTTACCCTTCTATAGAGATAAACATAGAGAAAATTGAATCTGCAGCATAACTTCCTGGTGTTTAATTACTTAATTTAAGCAGTCAAATTGGATATGTGATCCTGATTTCCAAAAAGCACACATGCTTTTAAAAATCAACACAAAAATTTAGATGTAAGAACTTAGCCCTAAGAGCTGCTCCTGTCTCTAGACTTAGCAGAAAGTTTCCTCCACAACCTCCAGCCCATGAAACTGATCCAACCAGAAAAGCTTCCATTCTGAGATCAACAGAATCAAACAAATTAAATCCACACAGATAATAAAGGGAATAGCAATTAAGCCCCACTCTTGGTTGTCAGGAAATCAGTCCAGGAAAGAAATTGTTAGGTTCTTGTTTTGTTTATATCATTTGAGTTTTTCCTTCAGGGAATACATTTTCATTTCAGGCTCTTTGGGGTCTTTGACATTTGCAGAGGCAAAGGGATTCAAGAGATAATTACTGGTAAATTTGAGTTTATTAACTATTTTGCAAAAAAGAAAAATTGATGTAATTGGTTGCTGATAAGATCAGTTAGTTGACAATAAACAAACTATGAAAATGAATAGCCCCAAATACTGCATGTGGAATATGTTTGAAATTAGTTACCATTGATTGCCTTTGGTTTGGACTATGGTGGATGGAGCTGCAGGATGGCAAAATGAGAGGTTTATTTAGCGTCTGGGAGAAGCTTATAAAAAGCTTTAAGTCCTCATTCCTTCTAACATCCTAACAGCTGTGCAGTTTCTTACAAAATATGTTTTATCGTTTCAAGAAATGCTGTTAACCTCGCAGTTTTAAAACTGAATGAACAAGGCCTCTTGGACAAATTGAAAAACAAATGGTGGTACGACAAAGGAGAATGTGGCAGCGGGGGAGGTGACTCCAAGGTTAGCCTCAATGTCACCAAAAGCGGGTAAACAGTATGTCAAGTAATAGGTGCATCTGCTGGGAGGCGTGCGCACAGCAGCTGGACTGCTAGTCCCGTCCCTTTACAAACAAGTATGCAATTACTGTCAAGGCAAAAATATTTGCAACCGCGACCAGTTTGGTGGCACACTGACCAATATGGTGGTAATAGTCTCTGAAAAGTTTTGGTTTGAAGAGGCTGTGGACTAGGCACTCACAGTCCTAGGAACGTATGGTTTGGAAAGAAAAGACAGGGATGTGAGTTCACAAAGAGCCATTTAGTGAAGAGAGGAGAGAAAACATCAAGATAAATCTGACTTGTTTTCTTCTTATTTTACTTGACCAGAACTTCTACCAAATATTAAGTAACAGCAATAAGCTGACTCCATCTAGACCATCTAGGGAGCCTTCCAAAAAGGTGGTTTTTTTTCCCACATAAAATTCACAGGGCTTCCATTTGAATTCAGTAACAACTCCAACATAGAATTACAAGTTTTCACCTTCCATGAATGCATCAATTACAAAAATGATTGAAGAGAAAAAAAACTTCTTTGTCTTCACCTTAGACAAATTTACTTCATAAAATGTTTTTATATTTCTAAGTAGATTTCAAAAATGTATACAATTGGCAAGTATAAACTAGTGTCCCAGAATCCTTCCTTATGTATGGCAGAGTTTTTAGATTTAAAGAAAATAATTACTAGATGAGAAAATTCTGACTGAGAAACTACCATCAATTGATATGCAAAACGAGTGAAAATTTTAAGATACATTTTACATTTTTCAAATGTAAAAAATTCTACCCCCAACAAAACTGCTTTTCTCCAGGTTCCTGATTGGTCTACAAGTTCCCACACTTGGCCACATAAATTCAGAGAGAGACTTAACTCCATTTACACGGCATGTCAGGATATCTGCCATTACATACTCCAAACTCCACTCTAAACAATCCTAATAGGTTGTATATTGTCATGATGTTTATCATAAGAGCAAAAAGTTGTTGCAATGTAAGTCATAATAATGCCCTACCTTGAATTTGTATAAAAGATAGTATTTTAAATGGCCAGACCTAACTTGCATCTGAGTAAACAGGAGAGAGCTGTTGCCTTTCCAATTCCATTCTATACTGTCTTCAGGTGACTGGTGTTCTTTTAACCTTTCCTCACTCCTCCTGTTCAGCTGATCTTCCTGTACAGAGGAAAAAGAAGGAGGAAATGTACTAAGTTGAGTGGAACAGCTCGCTTTGAAGCCTTTGTTGAGTATAAAGTTAACTCAGGAGAGACAAACGTTGCATGATGACAGTAAAGAGAAATGAGGCAAGTCTGCTAAAAATCCTGGCTTACGGGATTTTGAGACACAGACAATATTAATTGTCTTACCAGTTTTATTCAAGAAAGATGGGGAATGGAAGCCTGTTCCTCCCAAGGGAAGGGAAGTTCCTGTGATGATGCAGTGATTTGCCTGCCACTCACAGGATGGAAATCGTGGGGACCAGGGGAGCCCTGTGAGCACACAGCTCCCGTTTCCATTCAGCTGCAAATTACTAAACTTATGCTTCAGCTGGGTAATGTGTCAGGACCTATGGAGAAAGAGAAAATTATTCACCGTCTTTCCCTCAAGGCACATAGGATTTAATATACCCAGCAGCTGAAGTCTTCAAGCCTCTGTGGCAGCTTTCCTATCATACTATGTAATAATTAGCACCCCACTTACCTGACAACCATTCCCAACTCTGCCAGGTTCTCATCATAACAATCTTTAGTCATGAAAAGTCAACAGGAGATATGAGTGACAGGGTCTTATGTCTTACGGGAAATGCAATGAAGTGGGGGGGGGGGTTGAAAGTTTACTCCTTCAATATTGTGACTTAATCCTAACCAGTCACAAAGCTTTCATACTCATTCTTGCAAGTAACATACACATATACATATATATGTATATGTTGATTGGCAATGAGCCAACTTAAAATTACAGATTACAATTTATAAAACAAATTTTCCCCTTTCGATCAATCTGATATGGCTTAGCCCAAGTAAAAAATCATACACAGACTTTTGTGCTACTATCTGAGCTTTTAAATCTTGATTTTAGTTGGGAATTTTGGCAATGTCTGTAATCATCAGTCATCATACCACTAATAACGACTAAAGCATTAATTTTCTTACTATAGATATAAAATTGTATAAATACTCATGGATATAGACATTGATGAAAATCATTCTGTAGATATAATTGTGAAATAATGTAGAAATTAAATCAGATCACACAATTCAGGGTCATGATTTGACATTTTGAAGATGACAACCCTATTCTGGTTTGTTACCTAAATGAATTAATCCCCATCATGACAGCCATGAAAACGAATGCAGGATTCAGAGTATAGAAGATAATGCAGTCAACAAACTGGGGGCGGGGCGGGCTGGGGAGGAGGAGAGACAGTAGATAGTTGGCTCTTGGAGTGTCTCTCAGTATTGAATTTCTTGTTCAAGCCTGTGTTTCTACCAGTTGAACACTAAGTTTGGCTAATAATAAGAGCCTTATATTCAAAACTGCCGATCTGAACTTGTCCTCTGAGACCAGGCTGCTGGAGTGACAAAGACAGCCTGTGGAAGGGACAGAAACCATCAGCAGAATTAAAAAGAAGAGAATGGGAGAAAAGAACCTCTCACATGACAGAGCTCATCGAAAGCTGGGCTTCGTCTGATCCACAAACTGTCTTCTGTTGTCTTTCCTAGAGGAAAGCTGGAGAGTCTCTGCTTCCTTACGTCTCTGCTTTCGCTCCTCTCAGCTCATGCCAGTCAAGAAGTGCCAGTAAGGGCCAACACAGTTCACCTGTGGGGTTTTGGTTTATGTTTTTGTGTAAAGGAACAGATGAGCTAGCTTGAAGACCTAAAATCCCTTATTTAGGTTCAGGTACCAGAGGCTGAGGTGGGAGAATTGCTTGATCTCAGGGTTTTTAGAGACGCAGTTTGGGTAACATAAATCCCAATTAAAAATACGATCTATTAGAGTATTAATTCAAAGAAAAGGCTTCCTCTGAGTTTAAAGAAATTTCAGGATAGAGAGCACCTACTCTGAGACAGCTACTCTGGTAAATACTGTCTTATAACGTGAATGAGAAGAATCCCCTTTGCTTCCTGAGGTTAATAATACACCAGTCATCCCACAGGGACAGTTTTCTTGTAGTTATTTCAAACATGAAGGTAAGAGAGTAGTAGACAATTAAACTTTGATTAACTGAGAGAGAAAGAGAGAGAGAGAAAGAGAGAGAGAGAGAGAGAATGCTGGTCCTGGGGCTTAAACTCAGACATGGACACTGTCCCTGAGCTTTTTTGCTCAAGTCTAGTGTTCTACCACTTGAGCCATAGCTCCACTTTGCCTTTCTTAGTAGTTAATCGGAGGTAAGAGTCTCACAGACTTTTCTGCCCTGGTTGGCATCAAACTGTGATACTTAACCTCCTAAGTAATTAGGATTATAGGCGTGAGCTACTGGCACCCAGCTTCACTGAATTAATCTTAGCTCCCCAATTTCCTATGCTCAAACTCAGCTTTTTAAAAGAGTATCAGATAATGCTTATGCAGGATTCTAATTTTAAAAAATATTCTAGGATCATACACATATGAGATATTACAAGATTAATGCGAATTTTAAATTGCATTGAAAACATTTCAAAATGAGAAACATATTTTAGAAATATTTTTTATTACGAACATTAGAGAGATGAATAGGTTTAACGTTTAACCAGAACACTCAACTATCCCGAAACCCATTTGTCTTAAGTCTTTGGTTATGTATTTCATGGACTATGCTATGAAGCTACATGACCACAAACCCCAGCAGTAGTTGATACCTATGTACATAGTTGAATAAGCTCTTTGCCCTGGTTTCTTTATAAAGCATAAGTGAGAGTAGTAAAGATGTTTTCCATGATGCCTGGCTCATAGCAAGTGCACAGTAAATGTTAGCTATCATTATGACCATCATTATTAATACTCTACCTCACTGGAAGCTTGTGGAATTCATCTTTTGGTGACCCAAGTAAAGGCAGACTTACATCCCACTGAATGCAGTCAACATCTCCTAGAAGTGAGTCACTGAACCATTCAGCCAGACAAAATGGCAGTTGAAGAATGCTGCCAGTCTCCAGTAAAATGAAATGGAAAGCAACTGGGCACAAGAACGTGAGCAATACAGGATCCCAGGGCTTGTTATGTCATTCATCTTGTAGGTTGGGGATTATTATAAAAGATTACTCTGAAAAGTGATACTGAGTGATGGCTGACATCTCCCTTCTCAACTCTTTCTATGATATTTAATACTAAAGGAATCAAAGATGGTAGGAAAGTGGGGGAAAGAGAAAAGAACATTCTAGTTCAGAGGAGTTTGTCTAGTCAGAAAAAAATCTTGGTTACCTCAGACTACTGTTTATTTATTGTTCATTAATTAGTGAGTGACTATTGTTTATTTATTGTTCATTAATTAGTGAGTGAATATAGTCACTTGACCTTGTACTTGGAGCATATTAATGTGGTAAACTCAAAGGATAGATGAAAATTGAGTTAAATACTGCAATTCAGCAGGAAAATATCAATATGGGTTTATACTTTAAAATATCAATGACCCTGGTCGACACACTGAACCTACTGTGAATTGGGTCTTGGATAATAGATGTTATGGAATCAGTTTATTGATGGATACTTCTGACATTTTTAGAGCATAAAGTACAATCATACACTAGAGTGAGTCAAAAAGCACTCACCTAAGAATTGGAGTCAGTCCTATGTAGCTTCTGTGTAAGTCTATCAACCTTCACCTACTTCCATTCATTTTGAAAGGGAAAAGGTTTTTGAATGAGTGCCACATTTACAGGGTAGGGTGGGGAGGGAGAATTAAAAAGAAAGCCTATTCTGAGCCAATAGTTTTGGATTCACAGTAATTGCATACATCTTATTTATCAATTCTCCCTAGCAGTATGTGCCTGTTACCTAAAGCGATGGAGCAGGCCCCAGTTTTATGTCTGATGCTAACGTGGGCCTACGGTATAAGACATAGCACCCACTGTGGCCTTTGCTCTGTCACTTTGCCATGCGATTCTTATGTAGTTTGACTTGAATAACATAAAATAACATATATAATGTTATTTATGTTATTTTCCACGTGAAGAACTCCTGTAAACCTTGCCGTTTTGAAACTCAGTGAGGCAGGCGTCTTAGACAAGCTGAAAAACAAATGGTGGTACGATAAAGGTGAATGTGGACCCAAGGACTCGGGAAGCAAGGTCAGTCGCTGAAGTTCGGGCCTCCTCTTGCGTTCACAAAGTCTATGAAAACCGTAAAAACCACTGTTTCTCTATACTCCCAGCCACTGCCTGAAGTAGAAAACAATGCCATAGATTTCAACCACAGGGACCGTCTCTTTAGGAAACTGCAACCTATTTATTCCCCAACAGTAAGGTTTTAGAATAAACTAAAATTAACTATTAAAAAAACCTTGAAATAAAATTTTTTATAGGATCCTCAAAATTACGTACCACTAATGAAAGCTGTGTTTTTCTTTACGGTTAAGGTTTTGTTTCAGAGAGAGAGAGAGAGAGAGAGAGAGACCATTATTACTTCAAGCGCTAATATAGTCCCTTCACAAAAATTGATGAATAGTCACCCAGAAACAAAAGATGATAAATACTAAAGTTCAGTATTTTGTTATCATTTACCACACACATTCCACTTTAGTTCTAGGGCCCTGTTAAACTTCTGGCCTGACAAACAGATAAGCTTCCCAGTTGCATTCTCCCATTTGAAATTTCTTTATTTTTACACTGATATTTACACATACTTTCCTTGAGTTTAAAACCTTTCATTCAATAGTTCTCTTCAGAACACTGAAGAAAGCCACAAGTCAAAGTCTATTGACTACAACAGCTCTGTTCTTATTCTGTTAACAAATATAACAAGTTTATCAATCAGTCAAAGTATCTACACATTAATAGAACAGAATTAATTGTTTCAAAGTCAGTTGAAGATTCTTGGAGTTCTCTTTTCTTCCCCTCCCCCATAATCTTTTCTAGGAAGAAAACTAATTACTGGATATTCATAGGCATTAAACAGGTGACTGGCTTAAATGGAGAGCTTCAATTAATTTAAGAAGGAGACAAAGTCAAGTTAGTCAATCCCTTTGCAGGTCTAACACTTAATTACTTCTGTCTACCTTTGAGCCAGAGTAGAGTGAGAAAAGCTTAGCCAGATAATGAAATGGTAAAACTTAATGTAAAGTATATAAAATCATTAATCATTATAAAATCATGAATAAGTGATTATATTTGAAAGACAACCCCCCAAAAAATTTGTGGCCTGGTCAGTTGGTATCATGACTTAGTAGACAGTAAAATGTATCTTTTGAATTAAATACTCTTCTAATAAAAATTATTTAAGATCTGAATCACATTCTGCACAAAACATATTGCTGAGAAAAAGATGACCACAGAGCCATCTTCAGGTTGTCTGCCAAAATATTTTTGGAATTATGTTTCATAGTAAGTCCAACTTATAATTTTTGAAAAATTCTAAATTCTAGATAATTGACCATTACAGATTTACGATAAAATAATTTGTATGTAGATCTCGAAAGAATAAGATGTCTTAAAACATTAGCTGAATAAGCATTTCTAAATGGAAGTAGAATTCTATTTTCCAAACCTATAAAAATAATTACGAATTTGTCCTTATATATTTTATTTCTCAGTTGATCATGGTAATTTAAAAAATGTCTAAGACAATTACCTGTTATGTAGATATATGAATATTATATAATATATAATTACTCCTAACTAGTACAAGAATGCAAGAATGCAACTAATGCAAGAATGACATTTTTCATAAGATTTCCCCAGTAGTCATATCTGAAAGAACAAATGATGTGTACTTTTTATTTGGTAAAGTGATGATGAGCAGAATGTGAAAGTACTAGCTTAAAGATCCTTAAGTAGGGAGCTTTAGTGTATTAAAGAGAAATCTTAAACATTAGATTAACGTTTTAAAAGACATAATGCTAGAAGAGGTCTCCTGTCCCATATAATTGAATATTAAATATGTCATTTTCAAAGTCTATAACAAGCCCACTTCTGTTACCCTATGTCAATATATAAATGCTTGTACATGGCTCAGTATGGTGGTTTTCACAGCCTATTTTATAGCAATAAAATGTTACTGATTTTATTAAATGTAATGGCAGTTAATTTATTGGTAATTATAATTTCACTTCTGAGAACTATAAGCTTCACGCTTCAAGCCATAAACCTGCATCAGTGACTTATCTTCATAAATACTTTCAGGTTAAATTAAGCATTTACTTTAATTGGCTGTTTGGATTTCATGTGTGCTTTTTACCTGTTGCATGTGACATTCCTGCAATTAACTCACGTGTCTCTATCCTCTGTAGGACAAGACGAGTGCCTTGAGCCTGAGCAACGTAGCAGGCGTCTTCTACATTCTGGTTGGCGGCTTGGGCTTGGCAATGCTGGTGGCTTTGATAGAGTTCTGTTACAAGTCCAGGGCCGAGGCGAAGAAAATGAAGGTGGCAAAGAGTGCACAGACTTTTAACCCAACTTCCTCGCAGAATTCCCAGAATTTAGCAACCTATAGAGAAGGTTACAACGTATATGGAACCGAAAGTATTAAAATTTAGGGGTAGGATTTAGGGCCTATGACAGTGAGTGGAGAATGCATCCTGTGAACGCAGTGTTGTGACCTGTCTGTCCAGTGGTGGTATTTTGCTTGCTTCTAATTAGAGCTTTCTATTTTTGGAAACTTGAGTGCAAAGTGGTTCGATTTTCTTTGGCTGCAGAAGTACTGTTTGAAACTTTATGTTGCCAATAGATATCTGCATTGCAAGAGTCAGAAAGACAAAAGCAAACTAGAATTGCTCTAAGATGATTCAAATAGTATGACTTCCCTTAAATTTGGGAGAGATTGGAAATTAGATCTGGGCTTCCTAGTACACTGACCAGGCAAATTTGTACGACAACTCATATGTAGTCCATACACTAACAAGGAAAAAAAAAACCCTCTTCTGAATCAAAACCTAGAGAGTTGTCTGTTGTTGTTGTTTTTTATATATAACATCATTTTTTCTAAAGAAATAATACACATATAAGCTCAAAAGCACATAGTATGAACTCACAGAACCTCACCTCCCCATCTAATTTGCTTTACATTGGCCATCTGTCTATATTTTTAAAGCATGAATCCCTGCTGTTGGTTCATCTGACAATTGTCCTTTGAGCCAGCACTTTAGGGAGAAGAGGGGTGATTGCTGGAACATATCTATTAGATGAAATTCAACTTTTGTTTGCATAGTGTCACTAAGGGTATGAATAGATATTTTAAGCATAGATGTCCCGAATATATCAGCTCCATAGGACAGATAGAGTAAAAGATAAAAACTAATTACAGTGAGCTATTCTGCACTTTCCTTTTTTCCTTCAAAACTGCTTTCCACCAAACCAGAGTGATCTCACTTACTCTGATCCTCTCATGATTTTACAATAAAAAAAAACTATATGTATCCCATGAAATATAGGAGATAGGGACCATTGTTTCTTAAAGAATCTAAATGCCCACTTTATCTTTCCTGTAACTATAAAAAGTGCTTTTCCAATAACACCTGAATGGATTTGTTATTGTTCTTCTAAAAATCAAGTCTCTACAAAACCATTTTCTAAAATTACATATAATAGCTTAGTGAATGGGACGTTCAATTATGATCACATGCTAAATGTTTCTGAACCTTCAAGAGATATTGAGGGCTTTTGATGTACCTTGAAGTAAAAAAAAATAAAACAAATAGCATTTTAGTAAGAAACTACAGCTGATCTAATGCCAGAAAAATGTCCATGATTTTGTGATTTATAGATACAGAAATCATGGAAGTATCATTAAAGATAAACATTGTTCCTATCTTTACCAACCCTGTTCACCACAATCTAACTGCTTATACCCATAATACAAAAGTTGATGGCTGAATACAAGTTAATAGTAACAACTCCAAAGTGGTTCTTTCCAATTATTGTTTTAAAAATTAGGAACTAGGGCTGGGAAGGTGGCTCAGTGATAGAGCGCTTGCCTTGAATGCCTGAGGCCCTGGGTTCGATTCCTCAGCACCACATAAGCAAAAAGAAAAGAGCCAGAAGTGGTGCTGTGGCTCAAGTGGTAGAGTGCTAGCCTTGAGCTGAAGAGCTGAGGGACAGTGCCCAGGCCCAGAGTTCAGCCCCCACGACTGGACCTAAAAAAAAAAAATTAAGAACTAGACCCTCAATTCCTGTAGATCAAAACATGATGAGCATGTCTTCTAATAGGACAAGAAACTGAGATGACTTAAAGCTCTACCAGCCATCAGGAGAATACTTTAATCTTGATGTTTATAGAATTGAGGAGAGATATTTCACACTGAGAAAAACAATACCTGACCAGTTTTCAGAGTTAACTATTTCAACTGCATTTTAACATGAATTTGTTTAAGATGTATTAAACTTTTTTCTTACTCCTTTAAAATTGAGGTGTTTTTTTGGCTAGGACAGCCATTAGCAAGACCCAGTACAGAAACAGAGAGGAAAAAGAATATTAAAAATTATAAAAAGGAATACTTATGTATGCCAGTTTACTACAAACTTTTGGGAACTTAATAAACGAAATATGAATTCCCAGGTTACCTACATGAACATGTAACTTACATGTAATAATATTTTTGAGTAGGAAACTGGTATTAAAATTGACCTAGGAAGCTAAATTTGAACTTTTAAAAGCAATATATTTCAAGTGAAAAGAAAACATTCACATCTGGCTTTCTTTTTAAGTCAATAGTTCCAGAGTAAATGAAATTCTTTCCACCTATAGAGAACACGTGAAAGTAAGCAATTTTTATTTTATTATCAAATTAAAATGAATGCTTTTCCCTTTAAAACTTCTATTGACAAAAAAGGAAATTTGGTATATGAAATTATTAAATGGTTGGTAATATTTTGATAAATTTTTCCAAGGACTCCCCCCCCGCCCAATTTGAAACCTTCACTACATAATAGATCTAAATCAAAGTGATCATCCCTCAAAGAGAACAGATACATTAAGATTATTTAAGAAATATAAGATTTGGTATTGGAATCACCAGATAAACAGCCACCATAACTCAAATGGATTCAGATCCTACGTAAATCTACAAGGAAGTTTTCTGTCTTGAGGAGCCCCGGGGGGGAGGAGTTCACATCAAGATGAACAGGGATGACATTTTATGGAATAAGCAGGTGACATAAGTATAGGAAATAAAAGTGATAGAACAAATATAAGAGAGAAAATAGAGAGATGTTGCTCTGAGTTCAAGCCCCAGTAGCAATACACACACACACACACACACACACACACAGATACACACACACACATACGCGCACACACACACAAATATTACTTGTCCAAGATTCATTAACTATTATACTCAGTTGCATTAATCAATTAAAGAGTTCAAGAGTGAATGGAGTTTTCCAAGTTTAGGAACTTTTCCTTTCTTAACAAGCACAAGAAAAAGAAAAGAAAGGAAGGAAGAAAGAAAGAAAGAGAGACAGACAGAAAGAAAGAGAGAGAAAGAAAGAAAGGAAGAAAGAAAGAATGAATGAAATAGACTAGGGTAAAAGCCTTCTGAAAATGCTTTTTTTTTTTGCTTTGTTTTGCTTTGTGTTGATCCTGGGGCTTGAATGCAGGGACTGGGTGCTATCCCTGAACTTTTGTGCTCAAAGCTAGTGCTTTATGGTAATTAATTGGAGATAAGAGTCTCACAGACTTTCTTGCCTGGGCTGGCTTTGAATGTCAACCCTTGGATCTCGGCAGCCTGAGTAGATAGGATTACAGCTATGAGTTTTAGGAGAGTTGATGTAAGTCATGAAAGGAGTATAGCAAATATCTCCTTCACCTTATTTTCCTGGTGAGTTAACGTAGACTGAAGAGACTGAAAAGGGTATAGAAGAAACGAATGAACAGTAATTAGATTTATGCAATTAAACTGTCTGCTTCTTCTTTATCTAATGTTACCTGTTGAGTCCAAGAATAAGTATTTAATGAGCAATCCAGAGACCTAATTAATTCTATGCCCTAAATAAGAGAAGTGCCCTGTGATCTTGCAGGAGGTACCAAAACATGTCTCTTTGGTACACCCCTTTTAAGAATGACTAAAAACAGGAGTCTGAGTTTGATAATAGGCCTAGAGGGAAGTATCTGTCACTAACCATGCTGTTGAGTCATGTCTATAACTCATGTGAATGAATGAAATCGTCTGTGGATAGGTCTGTGTTTAGGAAACAAGACAATCTGTCACTTCCTCTCAAAACAATTTAGTGGAATCTTGCACTGTAAAGAAGACATTTTCTAAAAGAAACTACTATGATTGCAAAAATACTATCCAAACTAAAGGAGCTCTGAAGTTCCACCAGAAGTACTAGGGTATAAAGTAGAGCAAACTAAAAGATGCTCTCTACCCAGATTTGCTACACAAACCTAATTTTGTGTGTGTGTGTTTTTTTTTTAAAAGAATTAGTTTTTAAATAGATGGGACTATAAATTTCAGGCTGATTAGTTCTTTGGTGTCATTGGAGTTTTCCTTGCTTTCTAAGCAGTTTGCATAGGACTTACAAAAAAATAATGGAAAATGCAGATGTCTAATTACTATTTCTGGATTTATTTTCTTTTTTGGATGTTGGTTGTGTCACATGTCCTTGAAGAAACAGTCACATTATGACACGCCCCATTCTTTCTGTTTCCTTTCCATGCAACCCAGCTGACCTTTTCTGAAGCCATAAGAAACAAAGCCAGGTTATCCATCACTGGGAGCGTGGGAGAAAACGGCCGAGTCCTGACGCCCGACTGCCCAAAGGCCGTCCACACCGGAACTGCAATTAGACAGAGTTCAGGATTGGCTGTCATTGCATCGGACCTACCATAAAAACCAAAAACATAATTGAGTGCCTTAATTAAACTGTGTTGATGATGACTGATGGAAACGCAGCCCTCCCCCCTCTCCCCCTCGCCCTCCTCTCCCCTCCAACCGAGGGGCCCGCGGCTGGACATCCTTGGGGGCAGGAATCGCATCCTAGTTGGTGGTGGATGTCAGCAACAGCAAACCTGCGCATGAGCTCAGCTCGGAAACCCAAACTCTCAGATTTTTATATCAGGAAAACTCACAATTTAGGGGTGGTTTTTTTGTTGTTGTTGTTGTTTGTTTGTTTCTTTGTTCTTGTTTGGGGGGAGCAGGTGGGAGGGAGCCGGGAATTGGGTGTATTAACAGCAACAAAATGTCACTCAAGAGTGGACTTTCAAAAACAAAATCAGCAAACACTAATCAGACTTGCCAGTTAGCGTATTCAACTGTGAAGTTCTTGCTCAGAAAGGCGTTGGTCATCACGGAAAGGGATTGAAACAGTTATACCCGTCCACGAACATGCTCAACCTGTGTGTGCAAAACACCCGTAGAGTCCATGGAAGCATCTCCAGCTGAGAACACAACAAATCTCTAAACTGTGATAAGAAAACAATAAACAAACATGTAAATCCTGTGAAAAAAAATTTAAAGGAAGTATTTACACTTACTTTGGAGAAAAAACAAAAAACAAATACCTGAAACATGCTTGCTTTTTAACTGACGTAAATTCAATAGAGGACAACACAATTCTTTTTTCTAACCATCTTAGGGAACAATACATTGCAATAATTGATATAAATGCCATCACTGTAATAAACTTTAGAGACCTTTTTTTTTAATATAAAAGTTGTTGGTCATCTTCTTGTTTGCTGTGTCAAATTTTCACTGTGTCAACACAAGTCGGTTCACAGATTGCATTTGTCTCACTACCAGGAGCAAAAAGTGAAGAAAGTTGTCTACGTTAAACCATCTGTCAAGGTAGAATCAAAAGAGACTACGGGTCGCTCACGTTATTGCTATTATTTATAATCTCATTCTGTGCACAAAATTGTGGTTTTTGTACCCACCAAAAAAAAGAATAAAACAGATGTTCTTACAATATCTACAGAGCTTAAAAGTTTTTTTCTACTATTATAAAAGTCATCCGAGAAATTATGAGAGGATACAAGGGATGATAGAAAGCAAGTGGTGGACCATATTGGAAAATGTAGCTAGCCCTTTACTTTTCTGCACACTAAGCTGTCTTTTACAGATCTTTGATTGTTAGAAGATTAAATTGTCAAAGATGGAGTCGAGTCTGGGAATTAATCATTGCTCTAACAGCAACTTTCCCTATAACTGTGTATTGGAATTTTTACTTGGTTGTATTTTGCTGCGTAAAACTATATGTCTTTTGGACTTCTCATTCCTATTTTTCCATTATATCTTTTGAAGGCACTAATAGCTTGGGGTAGGTCACAAATGAACAAATCAATCCTTAGTCTTTGTTTTCACCTGAAAATTGTGAAGAAAACTGTACTCTTATTTATTTATAGAAAATACTTTGCTATGTGTGGGTTAAAATGACATGGTACAAAAGAAGGTTTGGTTTATTGAAAATAATAATAAGTACCATAATACAGATTAAAAACTGCATAGTGAGAGATCTTGGCAGAAAGCACAATTTAGGATGATCCTGAAAGTCTTGCCTTGAAGGATGAGTGGAGTTTTCATTGGAGGAGAAGGTGATAAGAGCATTGTGGGTAAGCAGCGCCCAAAGTCATGTATATCGATGGCTTCTTTGGGGAATGGATACTATACCACGAGATAAGCTAATAAGAGACCTGGGTGTGATATCATGGAAGTTCAGATGGCTAAGGTGAAGGATTGATTTTCTTCTATCAACTCTTAAGACCTCCACCAATAACTTTGGTGTCTGTGTAGCAGAAAGAGCAGTCTTAGAAAGTATATATCTGGTAAAGCATGTATGTACTGTCCCCTTGGGAAAATGTAAGCAGCAAAAATGAGCCCCTCTTAAAACCTGGCCCTTGGTTATCTCTTCGAGGACTTCTCTTACTGCTCATCATCTTCCCCCTCCACTGAACGAACCTCCACTAAATGAGCAGCACACGGAATATCACAGATACAGTAAGTGCTGTCTCTGAGTTAACGCCGTCTCCTCCGCTTAACTCACACTCATCCTTCAACACTCAAATTCTATTTTACTTGCCCTGGGAGAATTCCATGAGTCTCTACCATGCCCTGCCTGTGAAGCCGAGTGAGGTGCCATTCTTAATGTGTCTTCCCATTCACAGCACTCACCATTTACTGCAGTGTAATTGCCTGTGTACTCGTCTGTAAAACTACTAGACTGTAAGCTCTTTGAGGGCAGGGACTGTGTCTATCTTGTTCACAGTTGTATCCTCAGCACCCAGCACAGTGCCTGGCATATTGTAGGTGCTTAATAAATATTTGTTGAATGAAAGAGTGAATTGAACTGAATTAATTACACAGAAGCAAGAACACTTTCTTTTCATGAATAGGACCTAGAGAGTATGCTAAGCATATTGTGTATAAAATTAAACCTAGAGGTTGTTGATTTCAGGGTTTTCTAGAACAGCAGAAAAAGTGGTTAAAAAGAAACAATAGTGAGAAAAAAAAGAATTGATCTATTTTCTGGTTGGATAAGAAAGTTTTCTATATGATGATACCCAGCTATGGCTTAGCCAGAGAAAGATATGATCACTAAGGAACTTGGAATAAGGATTTGGTTGGGTTTTTATATATACTTCTTCTTCTTTTTTTTTTTTGTCAGTCATGGGGCCTGAACTCTGGGCCTGAGCACTTTCCCTCAGCTCTTCAGCTCAAGGCTAGCACCCTACCACTTGAGCCAAAACGCCACTTCCAGCTTTTTCTGCTTATGTGGTGCTGAGGAATCGAACCCAGGGCCTCATACATGCAAGGCAAGCACTCTACCACTGAGCCACCTTCCCAGCCCCTAGTTTTTATATATACTTCTAAAGATAGCTTTCAGTAAAGTCTGAGAGTGTTTTGTGTTTTTGTTACAGAGTTATCATTTTTGTAGAGTAAAAATATATTTTTCCAAATGGAAAAATTTTCTATCAATATAAAGGGTTAATTTCTGGATCCCTATGAAATAAATTGCTATAAAACTTAGGCATGAAATTTTTTGGGCAGTACTAGGGTTTGAACTTAGGGCCTTATGCTTTCTTGGCTGGTGCTTTACTACTTGAGCTACACTTCCAGCACAGCTTTTGGCTGGTTATTTTGGAGATGGACTCTCAGGGGCTTTTCTGCCCAGGCTAGCTTTGATCCTCTAGATCTCAGCCTCCTGAGTAGCTAGTATTGATTATAGGAGGGAGCCATCCGCACCCAAAAGAAATGTGATTTTTTAGAACATGTTAAAGTTAATAAAAAAACATTTAAGTAAAACTTTGAAGCTACCTCAGCTTCAAAGCCAATGGACCACAGATGAAAAGGCTAAAGAGCCCTCACATAGTATTGAAAGATCTAAAGAGAACTTTGCAACACTCAGTTCACTATTACTGGACTTGCTGGTCCCCTGGTCTTCTCGCTTTAATCAATTTATTCTACTTCCCTAAGGCATAGCACAAAATAAGAATTTATTTCTTATGTATTAGAACATTAACAAAATATAATATTCTAAGTATCAATACTCAAGTAATTTTCCCAGAAAACACAGTAACCCAATTTGTCACACTAATATAGTAGTAATTGGAATGAGAATCAAATAAAAATTGATATCCTTAAGAATTTGTGAAGAAGAGATAAATTTTACAGATTTGGCTGTCTCTTATTTGTGAAGATAATATTGCATGAAAAAATATGTCTTTTCATACCCATTGCCAGGAAGACATTAATTCAAATAATCCAGCAGGTTAGGGTCTTCGTGTTTTTGCTTTGTTTTTCATTGCTGGGGGAACACATAGCCTTGAACATGGTAGACATATTCAAACAAATCACAGCAAATCTATGACTAAGAGCTATTGCCAGCCTAGAGTTTTAGTATTTGTAAAACCCCAAATATAAATTATTGTTTACTTGTATATGTGCTAAGCAGCTGGTATAAGCAATTTTCCAAAAGAACTGTCCTATAAGAAAAGATTGATAAATTATTAGGAGAAAATAGAACTGGAAATCATATCTGACGTGTCAGTGGAGAAGAAAATGGTTTTCCATGAAATGAGGGCGTTTGCTTGGGTTTTTAAATTTTATTTTCTTTGTGTATGTGGGGGCAGAGATTGGGCAAAAGAATGGGGAATCTTAAAAGATGAAGGAAAGTTTGGGCACCAGTGGTTCATGCCTATAATCCTAGCTATTCAGGAAGCTGAGATCTTGAGGATCAAGATTCAAAGCCAGCCCTGACAGAAAGCCACCCTCGAGACTCTTGTGTAGAGACATACTCAAGTGGTAGGGTGCCAGCTATGAACAAAAATGCCAAGTGAGGGCACAAGGCCCTAAGACCAAGCCTCAGCACTGAAAAAAATACAAGTGTGGGTGAAGGACCAAAAAAAATTCCTCTGGTGGAAGAGAAGGCAAATGAACTGCCCACCTGCCCATGTGCTTTATTGGCCTCTCTGTCACTGACACTGTCATCTAGGGCTCTGGCATTTGACATATTTTTCCCAGGCACACAAATTCTATTGTCATCCTGAGCAACTTCCATGTCAGTGCAAGCACTTCATTTAACTTAGAACTCTACATATCCTTGACTCCTATTTATCTTTTCCTGTTCACTAAGTCACTCGTGTGCAAGTTTTATGATCATGTTCCTTCTCATCTTCCTTCAGATATTGACTAATGTCTCTCCTTCCTTTCACACTCTAGTCAATAAAGACCCCGATCTATAATCTATTACTTAACCCCACTGTTAGACTCCATTGTTCACCAACATAATCTTACCTCAGTCACTAATAACATCTTGTGCTCATGTTAAATGCATTTACTGTTTTTTTTCCCCTCCAATCTTCCATTTGTCACTTCTCAGTCTATTTTATGTACCCTTTTCTGCCAAACAAACACCAACTCAGGATTGCACCTTTTGTTTCCCATCAGGCATATTCCACCTGCTTCATCTCATGATCAGTGACATTTTACATTATTTCTTTTTTTTTTTTCTTTTAGATCTGAGACTGGGATCTGAACTTGCTTTTATTATTTGACTAGTGTTCTACCAACTGAGCCACACTTCCAACCCCACATTTACTTAATAACCAAGAAATTTCTATTGTCTGAGTCCCACATAATCAGTCGTCTACTGATTCTTTCTCTTGGGCTTCCCAATTCCAACATTTAATACACTTACTCTACATCCCTTTCTTCTCTTGAAACTGTTTCAGTTAGTGGCACTACCACTCACCAAGTCTCCCACAACTTAAACAGAAAGACGATTCTAAAAGTTTTTTCCTCCATCAGCCCCATACCAAACAATATCCTCTCTTTACACAATCCATTGCTTGTTATCCATAGTATGGCTGACTTAATTCAGCAACTCATAATTTCTCCCTGTTCTTACTCTAAATGTCTCCTTGTTTCTTAGCTCACAGATTCCCCATGTAGCAACCCAAGTAGGTTTTCTAAAACACAAATATGATCCCATTACCTTCTAATTAGAACAATTCAGTGGCCATTATCTGATGCCTGACAATATCTCCGCTCTTGTCTCTCACCTTCTTTCCCCAACAATACCACCAGATCATTCAGTAATCTAGAATATAGTGTGTTCCTTTAAACCTTTTTTTAATCAATGACTTCTTCTGATTGGGTTGCCTTTGTTTCAGCGAGGATTCCTAACTATAATTAGCAGAAAACACTCCAGTTCACTAAAACAAAGTGTCAGTTTTAATGGAAACTAGGTAGTTTCACAGTTGATTAAGATGAAGAACCAGATCTGAAGCCAAAGCCACCAAGACCTGAAGGCAAAGCTCCTGTTCTGTTGGTTATCTCCCTCAAATAGCTAATGGCACATTCTTGCATCACTGTTTACAGCAAGGACATTGAGCTAGGGACACTAGACTAGGACTTGCTTCTATGGCTTCTGAAGGCTCCTGGCATGCTCCTTCACCTCCCAGGAAATAGACTCCATGAATTGCTTCTTTCTGCTGAACTTCAGCAAAGGAATATCTATCAAAGCTGTGACGTAGCAACAAGGGAAGTGAGGAAAAGAAGTACTAGCTTTCATTTTAAGGATGGGAAATGGGGGGGGGGATATGTAGAAGGATGAATAGATACAAACTTTGTAAGCCTAGTTCCTACTTACCCATAAAGAAGTATTCTAGAAATCATGTTATCAGATAAACATTCCTCAACTGGTTCCATTTGTGAAGCCTTCTTTATTATACCATTTGTCTTGGTTCTTGACATAGAATGTTACTCTGTTGTCCAGGCTGGCCTTAGACTTGTAGTCGAAGGTGCTGGGATTATAGGCATGTACTACCACACCCAACTCTTTTATGTCCTGTGCTTACTTTCAAAACAGTATTTACACTACTCTTATGTGATTATTTTGTAAACTTCCACAGTTTATTTGTCAAGAGGCATCATGAGTAGTGAAAAGAACAGATTTTTAGTTTTAGAGTCAGACAAAACTAAGCATGAATGTATGTTGCAATACAGGTGAGAATTATGTTTATAAATTTCTTATCACAGCACCTGGTCATGGAACCAAAAACTTTTTTTAGCTCCATAGCTCTGGGTTTCTTACTCTACCTAGGAGGTAGAAAAAAATTGTTAAATGTCACTTTTAACCATGAGAAAAAGTCAAAGAATCTCCAGAATCATAACTTTTCTTGTACAAATCAAAGGACAGCTCAAGGCAACCAAGCAAACTGAATTCCATGTGAGTATAAACTCTTCAAAGAGAAATGGGACGCGCAGGTGGTTTCACAATTGGTACCGCACAAAGAGGTCATGTACTGTCAGAAATACCAGAAAGAAGAATTCGCTTAAAATGTTAACAAATTCTTAGAGACCAAACAGTCAGGAACCTGGCATACGTCCAAGATTAGAAGGAGAACCAGAAAAGTCCTACCTGAGATTGACCTTAGTTTTGCTTCTGGGAAATGGAGGGGTAGGAATACAAGGGAAGGGACTCCATAGACCAAAGGTGGACAGTCCCGACAGGGAATCCTAGCTTCTTTCCCCCATCATCCTAGTACTAATGAACAAAAGACCCCTGCCTCGTATTGAAAAGAAACACAAGAATTGGAAAAAGGTCTCTATTGTGACAGGTGTATGCCGAACTGCTGAAAATGAGAAGGGAGCAAAACTAACTGAGGAGAACCATCTCACTCTCTGACTAACATAGCAACAACAGCACACCTTGAAATAACCTGGAACAATGAAGCTGTTGACAATAACTACAAACCAGTTTCACTCCCAAATGAGAGCTACCAGAACTCCTGCCAAAATATAAGTCAGAGAAGGATATATTACCTGCAGCAGCTTAGGAGAGTAAGTAGCGGGATCTCCACAAACAATGCTCTCACTAAACTGATGTATGGGTATTTTCTTTGGGGAATATATACAGGAAAGCACTCAAAGGGAAGGCACATTTCTGAGCATGCTCAGTTTAAGACCAAGAAGGAAAGATGGAAGAAGTCAGAGCCAAAAACTTGGGTAAAATGAAGAAAACAAAGGATTCAAAGACAAGGACATCTTTAAAACTTCCAAACAACCTGGTCCAAATGGTACCATGGCAAAGAGAAAAGAACGTAGGAGAGGAGGGAGCAAGTGAGTTAGTTCAGTTCTGGCATGCGTCATGTTTATGAGGAAACAGCCAAATATACAGGGTGAAATGACTGCAAAAATTGGAAATACAGGTTTACAGTTCAGTTCTATTTCAACCTATTAAATGTTTTAAAGGTAGATAGGCCACATCATAAAAAATAAATGGTAAATAATAAAGGGTATTCCTTTTGAAAGTTGCTGAGAAACTCAGCCTATCACAGTATTTCAAATTTTGAATTTTATCAGTCAGAGATTTAAGCAATCAGCTTACCTACTTACCCCAACCCCAAGAGTTTGTCCTCTCTAGCTATCCTCAGCGACACAGAGGCTAAATCCTTTTTCACAATTGGCACTGGAGAAGTTTTACTGAGACACATTTGACAAGACATCTTCCTCTGGATTGAATTTGGCAACAGTTAGCACATGTCACGAAGAAGTTAGAGGTTGAAAAAAGAATCAAGCTATCAACATTCTGGGAGCTTCAGAAGTACTAGCTCCAGCTTTACAAACAGAATCCTGACAAATACTAAAAAAATTACATTTCCTATCAGGAAAGTATGATGCTAAAAGTAAATGTAGAGCAACACAGTAAAAAAAAAATCATATAGGACTTGAAACAACTATTCTAAGGTCCAGGTACTAGGAAGACTTAGCTACTAACTCAAACTATTCTGGAAGAAATGTGGTTTGCCTTTATATTCAGATTAAGGGTGACAAAATATGGAGAGAAAGAAACAAGATAAAATTTTTTTAAAGGATAGAAGTGAAACAGGAATTCTTTTCAATTACAAAAACTACACATTACATTTAGAGAGACCCGAGACAATGCAAGACTTCCTTTCCCAAAAGTAGATAGCCCCTATTTCCTTCTAAATCAGCCTTTTCACCAAGAGAAAGAAGTATCCTACAACCAGGGTGATAATTCGAAGTTCTTATGAATGCATTTCGAACTAGGAGCAATGTTGAATCTGGTAGGATGGCAGAACTACTGATATCATCCAGCTAAGTAGAATGTTGGTATAGTAAACTGATTGCAAAGCTGGTCATGACTGCTCACCCATCCTTGTATCCCTACCTTTTACAACGCTGCACAGTTACTCTTCCCAAGAGGTAAACTCTTATTTCCTCGCCTCTTGAGAGTGTACCATGTGATGAACTTTGGCTAATAAAGCACAGCAGGAGCATTCTTGAGTGCAGTTCTGAGACTAGGCCTAAAGGTTACATTGAGCTCCTCTGGTTTCTCTTTGGCTCCAAATTGAAATATATGCCTACCTAGTTGACCGAATGCCTGCTTTCTGACCTACCTAGCCAATCTGAAGCACCCCGATTTCTTCTAAGACAATGAGCAAAACAAATGGTTGTTTCAACCATATTTTTGAAGGGCAGTTATATAGCAAGCGTTAACAACTACCACATACTCAAGGGTGCCGACTACCGCAGGAATGTAGCCATGTCATTTTCTACTGGAGTGACTCACCCTATCTGCACTGAGCAGGGTTAAACCATAGCTCTGAAGATAATGGGTTTCTTTCTTTTTTCTTTTTCTCTTTTAAAGTTTATTTCCAAGAGCTCAAGGGTACTCTATTAAAATGAACAATTGGCTATCTTCAGGCTTTCTGTAGGAACTTAAAAATCTGCTAATCTCACATCCAACAGGAACATCATCCTGCAGTTACAGAACTTTATGGCTTATATTCTTTACATGCATCAGTCTTAAACTACACAACAGAACAGCAGAGCAGAGCAGGGATGCCCACTTGACAAGCGAAGAAATCGAATGGAAGGACAGGTTAAATGGCACCCACCAGTTCTGAATGTCAGAATTATGTAATTCTTTTTTAATTTTTGTTGGTTGTGGTTCTTGAACTCTGGGTGTGGGCATTATCCCTGAGCTCTTCAGCTCAAGGCTAGTATTCTGTCACTTGAGCCACAGCACCACTTCTGGTTTTCTGGTGGCTAACTGAAGATCAGTCTCATGGATGTTCCTGCTCTGGGTGGCTTTGAACCATGATCCTCAGATCTCAGTCTCCTGACTAGCTAGGATTACAGGTGTGAGCCACTGGCACCCGGCTGAACTACATAATTCTTTTTTTGGGGGGGGGGTCCAGTCGTGGGGCCTGAACTCTGGGCCTGGGCGCTGTCCCTCAGCTCTTCAGCTCAAGGTTAGCACTCTACCATTTGAGCCACAGCACCACTTCCGGCTTTTTTCTTTTTTGATTATGTGGTGCTGAGGAATTGAACCCAGGGCCTCAGGCATGCAAGGCAAGCGCTCTACCACTGAGCCACCTTCCCAGCCCCTACATAATTCTTAAGAGTGATACCTAAACGTTTAGTACTTCCTCTCATTAGAGCTCATGTGCTAAAATCCTGAGGCAGTATTGGTAAATGATTTTTTTTAAGGAATTCAATTAGGTTAAAGAGGCCTTTCCCCCCCCCCCTCCCACCTTATAAAAGTAGGGATGACTTAGCTCAGGGTTGTTCTGAGAGGGAAATAAGTAATGTATATGAGACACGTAATTCAAGCCTTGGACGTTGGGTCCCTGACCCCATTCACCACAACAGCATTTTCTCCCAGGTTTTGTAGAGACCTCTACTCTGAATACAGCTCTGAATATACCACTTGAAATAATAATCTTCCAGAGAGACAGTATAGGAAATTTTATTTCTATGGTAGAAGCATTTATTGTAGTAATAGAAAAATAACACTATTTCAAAATCAAGGGTAAGTTAGCAGAAGTTTCCTTTACATACTCATACTTGAATATCACCATGATTTCAAACCATTCTTAAATTAACAAGGAACAAACGCAGAATCAAGATAGTATGACAAGAGAAATATTAAAGCTACTTATCAGCCCTGGAAATCAGAAAACACAAAGTGAACTCGTGCAGCCATTTCAACTTCAGTGGGCATCAGAATCACTGCACCTGGAGAGAAACTGCCCTCAGCAACCTAAGGGCAAACCACCAGGCTGAGCCAGCCCTTGGCTTCAGAATTCTCAAGGGACCGACGTCACAAATTTTGTTCCTCAGGGAGGTACAAAGACAAATATACACTGCAATGCCAAAGATCAATCATTTACTCACGGTGTGACTTCTCTGAGCTTCAAATTCCGGAATAACACTATTCTTAAGAACTGTTGTACAGGATAGAGTAAATACTGTGTGACAAGTGCTTCCATAACAGAGCCACTACCATGGCTTCATTCTCACCCACCTCCCACTCCCAAAGAGCTATTCTTTATTGTAAAAGTCAACCAACCGCTCAGTGGGTTGGAGCTCACTGACTACTGGTATTATTCTTACTGGTACATTGTCTACTTCCTTCTGTCATTCTTTTACAGGAGATTCAATATATGACTGAAATGATACATTTTTATATGAAAACTAACACAACAGGCTCAAAGAAGAAAGGGAACTAAAGCTTCCAAATTGTGTGCTGCTTGTAAAGCACCAACAGATGAACTTCGCTTCAAAGTGGACCGCTTCAGGCAATCTCCTATGTTCCCTGTGCTGTTTTCTGCATCTCAGCCTACTTATAGATGGAAACGCGGGAATAAAATAGCTATAATCCTCATCAGTTCCTATATTTAACAGACTACACAGTTATGTTTCATAGTTAAAAGTTTTTTGGCCATTTAAGTATCTACCCACATAAATATCTGCGATTTCAATATTCTAAAACTATAAAACATAGCTATAGAGGTGCACAGTTAGGCTAGGATAGGGTTCCTCAAACTCAGCACTAATGACATTTTGGTTGTGCAATTCTTCACTATGTGACCCACATATTACACATTACATGTTTAGTAGCATCAGTGGCCTCTACGTCCTAGATGACAGTTACAAGCCACACCCCCCCTCAACCAAAATGCCCTCCAGACATTGCAAATGTCTTTTGGCATGGAGAACCACTAGACTAGAAACTTACATAGACATAATTGTAAATTCTGGGTGTACAGATAGCACAAGACTATGTGTAATATTACTAATGGAAAGAGGTTAGCACAGTAATATTCTGCTATTCTGTTTCTGCTTGGGCATAGGGTGCTTCTATAATCTACTACTTAAGCATACAATTACCCACACAGAACTATCTTTTCCCTACTGAAAACACTGACGGTAAGACAGGGAGGAAAAAATAAGAACCAGATAATCCAACAACCACTTTATGTCACCTGATAGGAGAAACACCTACAGTTTATAAACAGTTGTTAAATGAAAACCTAAAAAAAAAAAAAAATCACTGCAAGTGTCCTTCCTTCTGAATTCGAAGTCTCTCTTTCTCCACTTGTAAGCGTTCCTTTTCAATCTGCAGCTTCTCCGATTCAAACTTCAAAAACTGCAGCCGATCCTTTTCCAGCTGCAGACGCTCTCGCTCAAGTTTCAACTTCTCGGTTTCTATGTCCTGTGGCTGAAGTATGGACTTTTCGCCTTGGCCAAGTTCACTTTCCAGAGATGGTTTCTCGGAACTGACGATCTGCAGCCGGAGCTTCTCCCTCTCGATCTGCAGCCGCTCCTTCTCCAGTTGAAGGCGCTCGTGCTCCAGGTCTAAATGCCGCAGCCGCTCTTTCTCTATTTGCAGGCGTTCCTTTTCTACCTGCAGTCTTTCGGCCTCAATATCCAGTCGGCGTTTTTCCACCTCTAGTTTCTGTTTCTCTATGTTGACCAACACGTGGGGCTCATCATAAGCAGATCTGGATGGTGTTGAATTAAGGGTGAAAAATTCATCAATGTGGGGGAAATCGGGAAGCTCTGTTTCCCTCCTGGAATCTGGTATGACAGATGATAACATTTCTTCCTCCTCTTCAATCTCAAACTATGAGAAAAGGGGAAAGTGGCTTTTAGTATTTACTCAGACTTCATGGTTTTATTTTGCGCAAATATCTCTCAAAGGCTTTGAGTAATGTTTCAATACACAAAACCACTTAGTTTGAATTGTCAAAAACATTTACATGAACTACCTGATGTCAATAATACATAACAATTGATGTATTTAAGCGGAAAAGAAAACTGAATGATCTTGTCATATGCTACGTTTAAGTAAGCATAAAAATCTGCAAACATTGCTGGGTGCCGGTGGCTCATGTCTACAATCGTAGCTCCTGAGGAGGCTGAGATCTGAGGATCATGGTTTGAAGCCAGCCCAGGCAGGAAAGTCTGTGAGACTCTTTATCTCCAACTAATCACAGAAAAAGTTGGTGCTGTGGCTTAAGTGGTAAAGTGCTAGCCTTCAGCAAAAAGAGGAGCCTGGAGACAGTGCCCAGGCCCAAAGTTCAAGCCTCAGGATTAGCAAAAAAACAAAAAGTGTGCAAACATGTTAAGTATGTCTGGACTATAAACTGCCACATCAGAGTGGCAAATAAATTGTCACAGGCTAGTACTTACCTCAGGACTTTGGGGATCCCTTTCTTCCTCTTCCACTTTGACCTCTGTTAAAGATCCACCTGCATCTCTGAAATCTGCCACGTTCTGCCAGTCAAAGTTGGCATCATTTCGGAAGGCAATCTTCTCATCGATCTCTTCAGTGAGAGAGTCGTCTAAGTCAGACGTGGGAAGGGGAAACCCTGAACCCACCAATTTGATGTTTGCCTTCATCCTCTTCCTCTTCATAAGTGCTCTCCAGTCCAGGTACCGCCTCTTCACTTCGGTCCCGGTCCTCTGCTCGCCTTCTCCCACGGCGTTCACGCACTGCGCGATCTCCTCCCAGGCCATGCGCTTCATCACGTTTATCGTTGTGTTGAGCTGCTTGGAAAAAATGACTTCTTTCCTTTTGGTAATTTCTTTCAAAAGGGTCTGCGTTTCTTGAACACTAAAATTGCTTTTCCTCTTTCTCTTTAACTGCTTCATATTTTTATAATGTCAATGCAATATAGCAAGAAAAGATGAACAGAGCACTTGAAGAGTGCTACCAAAGCACTCAAACCACGCACAAGCCTGCTGGCCCGGCTCTGGTCACTGTTGTCCACGCATCCAGTAGCGGAGGCAGGCTGAATAATTCCTAAATGGAAAAAGTAAAGTAGGATCATTCAATCAACCTGCAACTTCTGTAGCATACTTTAACCCAATAAGTCTTATACTTTTTACAAGGAAAAAACCCTCTACATATGGCTCAAATTTGGTATCTCCATCTTTGCCAGCACCTTCAGAGTCCAAACTGCCATTTTTTTCTTTTCCCAGGGGACACTGCAAAGGTTCTTCATCGACGCATTCCATTGCTCCTATACTGGCCTTCATGGGTCACCTGTCCTGATAAACTCCTGTACTTGTCTATATTGTTCTATCTAGAAAACAACCTGATACCTTCTCAGCCCACTTGATGCCAACTCATCTTTCAATGCAAAGAATAACCACATTCTCAGCAAAGCTTTTCCTGACATGCCAAGTTCCTCTAGCATAGTCTATTGACTTTTCCTAACTTTTATCCATTGCTAGCATAGATTAGGGTATGGCTCTTCAACAGATGTTTCATCATGTAACCAAGGGTGTTTGGCTCACTATCTACTGCCCAGAGCCCAGCACAGCTTCTGACACAGGCTGAACATACCATAAGTATGTATTGAATAGATGAGTCAATTTACCAAAATGACAATTAGAGATATTGAAACAAAAAAGTAGCCTATGTAGAATACTATGAGAACCTGCAGGACTGATATATAAAATTAAAACACTGAAACTAGCTTGAGACAATATAGAAATGGCAATTGCTTATATTTTACTACTTCACAACTCATTTTTATATTAAACCAATATAGAATGCTTAAGTATAGAGCAAAAGTTTTCTGATGACAAAAATATTATAAAGATACAATTTAACATGGCAAGGATTTTTCCCCCAGCCATCTAGCACCCAGTGTACATTTCCTAGTTTGCTACTGCAATCCTTCTCCTCAATAGACACCACATCCGTTCCTTTACAGTAGATGATCTCATTTTCTGCCCCTGCGAGAAAATCAAATTACTGACTTATGACTCAATATTTATTCCAACCTTCCTAATGTATCTTCGTACAATGCAATGGCTAGATAATAGGAAGCCATTTCCCAGTTCCAAGGCAATGAAGATTCTGGATGTGGATGGTATTCCACCAATCAGATGCACTTGGGTAAGACTTGAAATTGAGGCTGGCATGAAAAGCATCTGATTCACCACCTCGAACAAAAGCTCCTAATATGAAACAAAACCAATTAATCAATGCTTTTAATTATTTGCTTTTCTTTAGCAGTAATTAATAATGTTCTGGGATACCTTCATTGCAGAATTGAAGACTGTGATATTAACCAGTCACTATAAATGCTTGTCTCCACATAGAAACAAAGTTTTTTAAAAAAAAAACCCTATGTCAAAATTTTAACATAAATCCTGAGTGAGAATGCAAAACAGAATGTTTCCCACTTTGGGGGAATGTTCATGTTATAGGGTCATCAAAGAGGACGTGTAAAACTTGTTCAAAGGTAAACATGTCAGAAAATCATGGGGTAGGACCTAGCAATATATGTCTCAAGAAACCCATAAGTGACTACATTGTATGCGAAAGTCTGAGAATCTCAGTGCTAAACGCACATCAATAAAACAGATGCACCTGGTCTCTCTTGCCTGCCTTAATTTCAAGTCTTCCACAGTGATGAAACCGGGAAATGTTTTTCTACTATCTAGCCTTTACATTATGAAAACATATAGTAGGGAAGGATAAATGTTAATTCTCAAACAAGAATTTAATTTTCTCCTGAAAGCAGAAAATGAGATCCTCTGCTGAAAAAGTCCCAGTGGCTTGCATAGTTTAACACAAGGCATTTTATCAAGACAAACTCAATGGCGAGAAAATTGGGACAAAGGCTAGAAAATCTCTTTTAGTTAGAAAAGAGATGTTAGAAGTATATAGTAGGAAACAAGAGGTCATAAAGAGTAAGTTATTTATACACAAACCATGTTTTCTGACTTCAAATGCATTCAATGATTGCTTCCATGGGCTGGCCTTTCTCTCTTACAAAATGACAGCGTGAAATGAGACTGATAAAATCTCAGCCAGGGCTGTCACTGATCAACTTTTCCAGCAACAAGAAGAATAATACCAAGTTCCAAATCCTGTCATTTGTTACCCACCACAGCACTAAATTAGATATACCAGGCTATTTATAAAAGGAAATTGAGAGACTAATTTGTACAAATCACAACTGTTTGAGTGACAGGCCATATATACAAGTTCTGCTATGTCATATCTACCTCAACCGTGTTAGCAGCTTCTAACAGCTAAATCTTAGAAATGCTGCTAAGGTAACTTCTCAGATATTATTTAGCAGATTTTCAAAAGGAGTAGATAGACTCTTATCTAGGTGGAAGGTTCAGAAGAAATTCCATACAAAGGCAGGAATCTCCTTAGAACTCCAACCAATATTCCCCATCACATATTAAGGAAAATCTTAAGAGACCAGACCTAAAGAATTCCTAAACAGGAAAAAATATATGGATATTTCATAAGTGATCTCAATCTTGTTTGACTTGCAAATAGGAGCAAAACAACTTTGGTTATTTCTTATAAATGCTGTATTAAAAAAAATAAAACTTAGCTGAGTGCTGGTGACTCTACTTGTAATCCTAGCTACTCACAAGGCTGAGATCTGAGAATCATGTTTCGAAGCCAACCCAGGCAGAAAAGTCCATCAGACTCTTATCTCTAATTAACTACTCAGAAGAAGCTGGAAGTGGCATTGTGACTCAAGTAGTAAAGCACTAACCTTGAGCAAAAGCAGCTCAGGGACAGTGCCCAGGCCC
>NW_012267226.1:12938827-13018149 GCF_000151885.1 Dipodomys ordii
CGGGGCCCTCCCTGCGGTGCGCGCACCCTCGGGCCGCCGAGGCCACTGCGGGCCGCCAGGCCTGCGCCAACCCCCGGACCACTCACCTGCGACCCCCGCGGCACCACCGCAAGATCGCCCCTAAGGGTGACAGTTTAAAAAAAAAAAAAGATGCTTCATGGATTCCCCGCCCACCAACTTCTCCCTGCTCCTACTGGCTAGGACGGATGCCGCTCATAGGACACAGCGTCATCTATTGGTCCGGAAGGTTTTGCCATTCTAGGTGAGAGCCCGCCCCAGGCCAGGCCTCACAATGGGAATCAAGTCCCAAACCGGTTCCGGGTTAATGCCCTGGACACCGCCCCTCCCCCACCCTTGTGATTCGCCTGCTGCCGTCCCGAGCTCAATCTTTGGCGAGCGGATCTGTCAATCAAGACGCCTCTAAGAAACGATTGGTCTCTAGCGATCTGCAGGCCGCTCTGTTCCTCCTGATTGGGGGCATTGGTCGCTCCATCTCCAAACTCTACTCCTGCCCTAGCTGTCCCCCCCACCCCCCCTCCCCGACCTGTTAGAGGCTACAAAGGCATCGAGAGACTTTTGTCCTTCCAGCCCGAGTGCCAAGCCTGCATTACCACTTCCTTTGGCTTCAACCATTCCTCTGTCCTTGCCTCTTTCAAAGTTCAAGGTCACTTCCTTTTGATTCTGTCCAGGAGACACTTCTCACCATAGTCCTCAAGAAGCATTCCCACGTGCTGTTTCTTCAGTGCTTTTCAAACTCTTCTGGTTTTCCTCCATTTGAGTCCTTTTCATCATTGTACTTGCCTCCTTCTTTACCTTCAACAGTTATCCCAGTGCCTTTGTTCAGACCTCTACTGAGTTATATCAGTAGCCTCCTAAAGATCTCTGGATGCTTGTCTTTCCACTTTTCAAATTGTCATCAAGTGAGCTTCTTCAGTGGAATCTCACTATCTATAATCTCCGATGAAGTACAAACTCCTTATGCAACTTCATAAAATCCTCTCAACGTTTGCCTTTCTTCACTTAGTCCAATGCCGATTCTACCAAGGAAGGTACTCTTCTGCTCCTTCTCTGCTATGTTAAGAGTTGGTTTCAGAAACAACTTTCTAAAGGAAGATGGCCTTTCTGTCCCATTCATCTTACCTCCATATCAAATTTATTCCTCCATACTCATTCTTAAAAATCACTTTTGGCATACATGCACACTTAGTGTGTTTATCTCTCCTGCTTGACAAAGAAACCTCTTGTTGAACAAGAGTTTATGTAGTTTCCTGAGTGACCACTTGTTCCTTTGAACTCCCCACAGAATGATGTTAACTTATACAAAGTGGCCTCTTGTAAATTACCTTCACTATATTCTGAATATTTTGCAAAAATTGATCCAGCTGTTTACTATGATATGTCAACAGACAAACATGCATAAAAACATCTTAGTGTGTCTGTGTGTTGTTGTTGATTTTGATCTTACAAGAATTCCAGATTTGGGAAATAGAAAATTTCATTCACTGGCCTGTTCTCTTTCCTCAACTTAAATAAGTATTGAATTCTGTTTTGTGCAAAATATCAATATAAGGACTTCATATGTATTCATCTGTTTGACAGTTACAACAGCCCTGTGTGGAAGGTCTAGTATTCTTCACAGATTGTAGATGAGGGAACTGAAGAAAATACATATTTACAGGCTGAAAAATTAGTATGTGACAACTGGAATTTAAGCTCAGATCATGTGCCCTGAAACTTCTTCGTACTTCACCATCACTCCAAATAGATGTGATTAATACCTGCAAGCTGATTACTTTAAAGGTATCAAAGAGACGTGAAAAGTTTTCCTGAAGGAGGAAGAAAATAACACTTCCCCATCCCACAATGCACTATCTTTTGCCTAGCATTTGTTAGACTGTGCTGAAAATTCCTCAAAGGCATGAACCTTGTATTTTGTTTTTATTTTATCCATAGCATTTAGCACAGACCTTGTATTTACTGTTTATTGCCAAATAAATTTAGATTTCAGGGTTAGGGATGAATAATGATCAGGTAATTGCTTTAACTGATAGCTTTAGTGAATGAATCCATCCTGGTTTAGCAAGTGAATTGAAGCTACTTTTACCTGTGTTGTTCATTGCTTTTCTTTCACTTCTTTATTCCCCAGGAATGCTTTATGAATACCCCCTCTATCTTGTCTATAGGCAAAGTTCTTGATTATTTTGCCTTATCCAGATTGTCTGTGGGGGGAAAAAAAGGATGTGACCAAAGGACAATAACAATAATACAAATGTGCACACATCTTTGTTGCTTTGTATGTCCCTCCCCCACAGTATAACCCTTGCTTTCACTATATTTGATGTCGGTATAATTTGTGGAGGAGAAGGGGAAAAACAAGTCATTTAAGCATAACTGTGGACCCATTACAACAATGAGAAGTACAAGTTGTCATGTCGAAAACGAACTTTACAACTTTGGTGTGTGGGGATGGGGGGAGGCTGGGAAGGGATGTGAAGGGTAAACAAAGGAGGATGCTGCAATGCTTGATAAGAAATGTACTCATTATCTTGCCCATGTAATTGTAACCCCTCTGTACAGTATGTTCACAATAAAAAAGAAAAAAAAGAAATGTATTCATTACCTTACTCATGTAACTGTAACCCCTCTGTAGAGTATCTTTACAATAAAATTACATATTAAAATTTTAATATTCCTAAAAAAAAACAAATGTGCCTAGAAAGGCACATTTGAATTTGCCTAGAAAGCTTGTCTTTGGGTAAAGGAAAGAGCTGGAACTCCTGGCAAGGCTTTTTTTTCTAATTTATTCAACTACAGAAGTACTATAGAGACAAATTTTCATGAAGAAGAAAGGCAAAAGGGACAAAGAAATGGTGGGGGAAAAGATATATCACAAGATCCAGAAATAAATTGAAATGACTCCAATTTGTACTTACTGGTAGAAACACACACACATACACACATACTGTTTCTAACTTTTTATATATTATACCATTTGTTATAGACTCTTGAGTCCCTTCATGCTTATATATTGAAAGCTTAACTCCAAAGTATTTGGTATCTCCAGGTGGTCCTATGAGAAGGGACTCAATGATAAGGGTCATGAATGGGATCAGTGTCCAGACAGTCCACAGTGCTCCTTTGCCCTTTCTGGCATGTAAGGAGACAGGACAGAGGAAAGCCTGGAACAGTATGTGCCAGTACCTTGATGCAGGACATCCTAGATTCCCAAATACTGAGAAATAAAGTGTTGGTTGTTTAAGTCACCCACCCAGTCTGTGGTATTTTTGTTATAGTGGGAGCAAAGGACTAAAGTTTATGATAGAAAAATTAGTATTTTAATTAATATAAAATTAATATTTTAAAATTCATAACAAATAAAAGTTTGATATGGGGGGAATCATCATAGTAGCTTTCCAAAGTAGTTTTGAGATTCATTTTCAAAAAACAGGATATATCAAAGATATTAGTATCATATTTTTACTTATGATCTAGGTGCTTTTATTTGTGTCCTCAAGATGTTACAGTATTGTCTCAATGTGAGCAAACAGCAAGTCCAAAGAGAGATGTATGGCTTGTGTGAAGTATTGAGAAACCTGAAACTCCCATCTGGGAGACTCGTAGTCTCCAGTCACCTAGATTCTGCTCAGTGTTCATTCTGCTGTATACTGCTGTACTCCTAAGAGCCAACTTTTGCACTTCAGATAGCTTGTTCTTCTATATCAAATTATTTGACTCAAAACTTCTTAAGTTCAAGACAAACAAAAATGATATTGCACAACAGACCCCCATTTTCCAATCTTCTATTTTCCTCTTCTTTTCATAATTCCTAGCTATGAATGTGTCAGCAGCTATTAAATGGATACATCGTCTCCCTCTGATACTTAGTACATACTATATCTTTTAAGGGACTGCATTTGGGAAAACTGAGGCTTGTGTTTTGGGCATATCAGAAGTTGGGAGAATTACTTTAGATCACATAACAAGGAAACAGTGAAACTAAGATATTACTCCCTAATTTTAGCTCGTTTGCTTCATCTAACCTATGAACCTCCAATCAACAACTTTTCTACATTGCTATAGAGATGAATAGATTTTCAGTACTCTTTGAGAACTTATACTGTTTTTTTGTAGCACAAATAATTTGACATGTCAATCAATAACTGATATAACACCAGCTACAGGTTTTATGAAATATTCCCCTTGGAATGTTTTTTGCTTTTTTTTCTTTTTGATTTCTCTGCTTATTTTTTTCATATTACTTAGTTCTTTCTTCTATATTTCTCCTAACACTACTGTCACAAAATTATTTTTAATATCTCTACTTGTATTCTACATTGTATTCTTACTATTATCTCCCTTACCCCTCATTTTAGTGTTTGTGTGTGTGTGTGTGTGTGTGTGTGTGTGTGTGTGTGTGTGTGTGTGCTGGTCCTCAGGGCCTGAACACTGCTCCTGAGCTTTCTTGCTCAAGATTAGCACTCTATCACTTGAGTCAGAGTCCAACGTCTGGCTTTTTGGTGGCTAATTAGAGTAAGAGTCTCATGAACTTTCCTGCATGGGCTACTTTTGAATGGTGATCCCTAGATCTCAGACCTCCTGAGTAGCTAGGATTACAGGCATCAGCCACTGGTGTTGGGTTCCTCATTTTACTTTCTAATCTCCATTTTCTCCATTAAACGTCATTTATAGCCAAAATATATTTTTAGTGTTTAATAATTATATAGAATAATTTAATAAAAGTGTGAAGATATTTTGATCCCCAATCACAAGTTTGAAAGTTCATAAATATATCACATACTAATGCATAAAAAGGTGTCTATCATATATGTAGTTTAGTGCTACAAAACATTCTACTACAGCATGTGCATCAAAACCAGTCTTTCTAGGAATGAATACCAGTCTGCTTAGGAATGAGCAGCACTCTGTTTTAATAGAATTTGGAAATTCTATCAAAATCCAAGGTTTCATTACTATAGCAACAGAGAACAATGTAAAGACTAAATGTCAGACACATTCAATGTTGCCATAGTAACAATCAGTTGCTTTACTAAACACGTTTTTCTATTCCATTCTGGTCAGTTTTTCAAAAATGCTCCTCTATGTGAATGCTCAGTAAGGGAAGAAAAAGTTTAACATTATTTAAGAAAGAAGCCCTTTCTTGAAGGGCTTCTTTCTTAAATAATGTTAAACTTTGTTTCACTGCCCATGAAGAAGAAGAAGGAGGAGGAGGAGGAGGAGGGGGAGGAGGAGGAGGAAGAGGGGGAGGAGGAGGGGGAGGGAGAGGAGGAGGAGGAGAAGAAGAAGTGACTAAGAGGGAAATGGAAATTCTGAATTCTGTTCCAGCAAATATTCTTTCTGTTTTCCATCAAGGAAATTGAAGGGTGGAGTTTATGACATGTCTGTGTTGCCATTTCATGACATTTTGAACCATTTTCTCCAAGCTCCTGTAAAATAGGGAATTCTGCTGTATCAGAATAGAAAATCATTTTTTAAGCAATAGCATTTTAGAGTGCAAGCTCGTCAGACAACTGGGATGGCCAGAGACAAAAATCGATAAAGCAGGCAATCGTTTACTCTGTGCATTCAGATCATCTCCTCTTCCTTACCCTGCCTGTCCTTGCTGATGAAACATGCTCACTATAGTTAACTAATAAAGACCCTCTCTTCCATGCCCTGACTAGTCATTCTGTTTTGTACCTGTCTCTTTTGTTTCCATAATACTTTCCTCTAAAGCCAGAGATTACGGGAGTCATATTCATTTTCTTCAACAAGTATGTGGTACATGTTAACAAACAATAAATCTTCGCTGAATAAATAATCTTCTATTACATAGCAATAACCTTTGTTCCCATCTCTTTTATTAACACTATAAGGCAATCGATTAGTCATCTATTTTGCATTTGTAAAGGTAATTTTATTATTATTCATCTATTTTGATTGCCACATTTATTATTCATTCAACAAGAACATATTGAAGGTGTATGATATGAACAAAATCCTCTGTTCTTGTGGAGTTTAAACTTTATGATTTTAGCTTTGGGTTAAGAGTGTCTAAATCCTAAGTTATGTTGAATTTATATTTGTATTTGCTTTCTTAGCCAGCCAGGCTTATACCTTCATAAGCCATTGCTTATTTACAGGGTTACTGGCTCTGTTCTCTTCTGTTTTAAAAAACAGTTCTATAGTTTACCATGTATAACAGTCATTGTTCCTTTGCAATAAACCTCTTTAAATGGGATTTTTATGCAGTGTTTATCCTTGCTGTCATTTAACTCAAAATTATTTACTGTTTCTTGTCCTTTCTTAAAACTGTAGCAACAAATGAGAACCAGCGGGACTATCTATCTTAGAAAGCAATGCAACACTAACAAAACCCAAACTAACCTCAAAGTTAAACTACAGCACTCTGAGAAATGATATAGGAAGAAAACATGATGTGCAAAATGCAGGAACTTCAGCAGTGCTTTGCAGTTAATTACCAAAATGATGGCAGCCCAGTACTGAGAGCCACTATTAGGAAACATGACACTCAGTTTCTCCATTGGTTATTTGATTACACTTGTTTCCAGTCATGCATGTGGGCTTTGGACATTATTTTAAATCATTCCACACAGAAACATGAGCATATTTTTTTGCTTTTATGCAGAGAACAAAATGGTTTTGCAGCATCACTGGCTAAAGTAATCACAGTTCTTTCAGGCCACTTTTCAAATGCATGGGGAATGAACTACTTTTGCTGGGAAGCAAGGATACCAAAGGTCATTGAATTCAACAAAATTGAATCCATCAGCAGTTTCTTTAGTTAACAAACCAGTAGCTGGTCATTATTCTAATATGACTAGTTGCATATCTCCCTCTCTTCAAAGCTTATCAATCTTGTTAAATTTTCCTCTTGTATTTTTAAAATAAAGTTTCTCATCCCCTTTCCTCTTGGTTTAGGTTCTCAACATCTTTGTTTATAGGAAAGAACACAACTACAGCTCAATCCTTTCTGGAATTCTGGATCCTTCCTTTCTGATACTAAAGTTTAAAGTCAGGGCATGGTAATGCTGGAGCCACAGCTTTGTCCCTTTGTTTTTAAGGTAGAGTCTCATGATTTTGCCCTATCAGGCTATGATTCTCCTATTTCTGTCTCCAAAGTAGCTGGAATCACAGCCATGAACCACCATTCTAGGCCTGCTGATGCTTAATTTTAAGAGCAAAATACATTTATTCTTTTTTTCATTTTTGTTATGCCTTCTTCCTGTAGCAAACACCATGTATAACTTGATTATAGGCACAAAAACATTATTCTTTTAGCTTCACTGAAATGTAATGAAATATCTAAAAAAAATCCTCCTTCACCTCCTTCAGGTGATTGATATATTGAGGAAACCAAGTAAACATGAAAACTCCTCCTTTCCTACTTACCTAGCACCAATGCTCCGAATGTGAGAAAACTCGATGTGCCCCTTCACAGATGTATCTGCATCCATGTTCGGGTGTGTTCTAGCCTTTGCTTTGCTTTGCTTTACTTTTCTTAGTCTCGACCTCCACATGTCCTGTAATTCTTCTTTGTGACAACAATACAAACTAAGTGGAAAGCCTGTCTATGAGGACCCCAGTCAGTTGTATATCCACCTCTACAAAAAGGGCATTGATCTTTGTCTATTTTTATATTCTTGTGATATTAAAAATTAGTGACTATATGTTGGAGGTAGGATATTATTACTCCTTGGAGAATGCCTAAGTCTTCTATAATGCTGATTTCTACATGCTCATATGCATTTATGTTTCCATTACTTCACAATTGTTGTCTCATACAAGAATACTATTTGAGATTAGGTCATTGCATTTTCTTTGTACACTTAGTGTAGCTTTCAATTTAGGTAGCATGTCTTTTTTAAACAAAGAAAATTCCCTACTATACTATAATAATAGTCATCTTTCAATCAATTACTAGCATTCATCTTTCCAAGTATAATTTATATTTTATTCCAATATAGTGAGAAAGCTTCTTTACATTTTTTTAAATTGTGAGAATCGTTTTCCAATCATTTGAACAAACCCTCAAAGGATTTCTATGGCTCATTGTCTCTAAGGTGATTTGAAAGAAGAAATTAAAATCAATTCTGTTTCTTTAAATAATAGAAAAGCAAAAGAGAAATAAAAAACAGTAAAAGTATATTGGCTGCTTGTTTTTATTTCTGTAGAGCAAGAATATTTTAATTTCCAGTCAGCTATGAGACTTCAGAATTAGTCAATAATGTGGTTCAATCATTCTAAGACTTTGAGATATTACAGTTAATGAAGGAATGGCTCACTTTGTGACAATAATGGCCATAAATAACAACCATACAGTGTTAGACAAAAGTTAAATATGTATTTCTTCCAGGTGCAAAAGAGAAAACATGGGCCAAATGAACTTTCAAAATTGCAATTTTTCCAGCTATAGTTCACTAGAATCAAGTGTTTAGTGAGTTGAATAACCTAACTAGATAAAAAACGAATAGAGAAAACCTAGTATTTCTGGGTTCTATTCTGAGTTCAGTTGTATGTGTTGGGCAAGGTATAAACTCAGTGTACTTTGTACCAGAGCCTGAACTCAGAGCCATGTATTTGCTTGACCTTGATTGTTCGGCTGGTGCTCTACCACTTGAGCCCACAGCTCTAGATATTTTAGAGATGGAGTCTTGGGGACTTTTCTGCCTGGGCTGGCTTTGAACTGCAGTCCTTCAGATCTCTGTCTCCTCAGTAGCCAGGAGTATGAACCACTGGTGCCCAGCTTCAGTGTGCTTACAAAATGAAAATTACAACCTCATGATTAAGGTTATGATGTTTAAATAAAACATATATAAAATACTTAGCATGATGCGTGACTCTCAGAGCTTTAACAGGAATCTGTTGCTCCAATCTCTGTTTTGAAGGCAGGGTGGCCACCTGGCTGCTCACATCAGCACTGTCTCTTCTATAGTCCCTGTTAGCCTTAGTTTCATTACTTATTTCTGTCTGCTGGGTCATCACAGGTTCCTGAAAGGATAACCTCGTCATTTGGGCTTTCGTTTTTTTAATTTTTATTTTTTATTGTGAAAATACTGTACAGAGGGGTTACAATTACATGGGCAAGATAATGAGTACATTTCTTATCAAGCATTGTAGCCTCCTCCTTTGTTTCCCCTTCCCATCCCTTCTCATCCTCCCCATTCCCCCCCCACCACCAAAGTTGTAAAGTTCGTTTTTGACATAACATTTGTACAGCTCATTGTTGCAATGGGTCCACCTGTATCCCTATTTAAACGATTTGTTTTTCCCCTTCCCCTCCACAAATTATACCGACATCAAATACAGTGAAAGCAGGGGTTATACTGTGGGGGAGGAACATACAAAGCAACAAAAAAATAATCTTATAAATGTGTTAGAAACAATTGCATGAAAGAAAAAAAAACATTTGAATACATATCTTAGGGTTCATTTCCCTAACATCACCTTATCTGACCTTTTCTGCTTGACTCATATACTAGATATTGCAAATAAGGGAAACCAGGGGACCTATATTTCTTTGGGCCTGGCTTACTTCATTTAATATAATTTTTTCCAAGTCTTTCCATTTCCTAACAAATGGGGCAATGTCATTCTTTCTGATGGAGGCATAGAATTCCATTGTGTATATATATCATTTTCTTGATCCATTCATCTACTGAGGGGCATTTGGGTTGGTTCCATATCTTAGCTATGGTAAATAATGCTGCAATAAACATAGTTGTGCTGGTAGCCTTAGTGTGGTCTTGTTTGTAAACATTTGGGTAAATGTATTTGGGCTTTCTTACAGCTATCTTCCCTTAAACTTGATGGGAGGAAAGTTAAATCCTTCCCCAATCCATGATCCACCCTTACCCACCCTCTCCACCACCAGAAGGCTACCACAGTCCTAGGGGCCAGGGCAGCCATTGCTATCCCCACTATGCTACCCAACAAACACGTGTTTGACACCCCCTTACTTTTAGTATCTGGCAGCCCCAAACCTATAGCTACATTGAACTGTCCCTCCTCCTGCTGGACTTTCTAATAATTGCAGTTTCTTTTCTCAAGGCTTTTGGGATACCACATTTAGAGTTAAATTGTTTGTAGATACTGTTCAATCTCTCTCTGTTTTCTTTTGCATCTGCTGGTGTCTAGGAAGTCACCTATTGTGTCATGAAGGAGCAGATCTGTAGCTAGGCTCCTCTGGGAATTTATCATACAGCTAAACAGGTTCGGTCTAGGTAAAAAAAAAAAAAGTTTCTTCTTTGATTTACATTTCTAATGTGGTTGAAGAAACTAGGACCAAGAAAAGATGGGGAAAGGGCACCAAAAACTGTATTCCACTTAAAATATATTTCAGCAAAAAAGGGAACACATATTTGCATCTTTAAAGTATTAAATCAATCCAGTAATAAAAGAATCCATTTAAGCTTATGAAGGAGCAGGAGCTGCAAATCTATGTTGTCTTTTAATGAATGTATTTAATCATCAAGGGATAAATTGTTCAGAGAAATGGCTGGAAGTGGCACTGTGGCTCAAGCAGTAGAGTACTCACCTTGAGCTGAAGAGCTCAAGGACAGTGCCCAGGCCCAGAGTCAAAGCCCCAAGACTGACCAAAAAAAAAAAAAAAGATAGGCATAATATGTGGCCATTTGTAAGCATAGCACACATAATGAGCAGAGTAGGGCTCAGGAGTGAAAGTATCCAGCTGCTATCGGTAGTATACAGCAGCTATGGATACTTAGGTAGGATCACCAATTTCTGTCCTTCAGCTGTCCCTTATTAGTGAGGTTGTAAATCTGCATTGTTTTAACTTATTTAATATTCCTGATAATATGAAATTTATACTGACCGCTTCTGTTTTCTTTCAGCCCTTTAATTCTGCTAATTATATTTGCAGGAAGAAGAAAGGAAAGCTCAAGTTATTAAGGATAGAGGTCATTGTGTCTAAGTGGAATTTTTCATGACTGGACATCCTTATGATGTCCAAGTGTGCATTCTTTTATTGAAGATATAAGATGGGGTAACACATGACAAATAGTATGTATTCCAATTATAAAGACTATGAAAGTATTCTGCACCACATCTGACTTGCCAACCAACCTAATACATTCTTTCTTATAGTACATTGAGAAAGAAACTGAACTTTATCCCTCCAAAGCTGAATTCATTCTTATCCATGGGAGTTTATCAAAATACAATACAAAAATGCAATGGCTTTAAAAAATTCCTTGCAGGCTGCTAAGAGCTCTTCACTTAGGCTACTCCAGAGCGCTGGTTGTCTGACTCCTTTGCTGATGGGTGAGCAGGTGAGCTGGGCACCGTTCTTTATCTGGCATTAGCTTCAGCAGTGCTTGTTGAGTTTCAGAACTATGGGTCAAGGAGCAAAGGGCAATGTTCACCTGAGCAGGGTAGATGTGAAAGCTAGGAACTCTGACGACTCAAGGTCCTCAGAGAGGATGGAAAACAAAATTAGTTTCCAATAGAATGTGATAGAAATAGAAGTGACAGAAAATAGAAACCAACAGATGGATAGAAGCAACAGAGTTCTCTGTGATTGAAGGTGAGGGAGGTGATTGCTTTTTTTTTTTTTTGCCATTACACTCCAAAGACCAGTATAGTAATAGCACTCTCTAGGAATTCAATGCAGTGAATAAACTAAAAATTGAGAAAGTAACCATTGAGCCTAAACTGAGGGGAAAGAGAGAGGATATGAAGGGTCAGGTCAAAACTAAAATGTATATTAGTCAAACTTTTTTTTTGAAACATGAATTCTCTCTGCCAAGGTAGATAGTACTTTTCAAATTTAAAATATTATGTCTATTGTGGGAAAAGAGTCTGGAAAGAGAAGATGATTGCCACTGAAATTAACAAGGAAACAGAAAGAACACAGAGACATTTATTGACTCTTTTCCATTTACTAAGCACAGTGGAAAGCACATCACATAATTAGATTCCTTTAGAAAAAAGCCTTTTGTGGAGGGTATAACTATGATCTCAGTTTTTCTGATGAGGAAATTGGGGTACAGAATGTTTCAGAACATTGCTCAAGCTTCTACAACTTATGAATTATTCTGTACAATAGCAAAGATCAAAATCCAGGCCTGTCTCACTTCAGAACTAGGTTCTCTATCTCTATTTTACTGTGTTTCCTAACTTGTTCTCCAATAAGAATTACTTTGCACTCCTTGCTAAAAGTTATGGGTTCTCAGAGCCTGAGTCTAGAATCTACTTACTATATATCTCTGACAGTGAGGTTTCATAGTTTTAATAGATACTCCTTAGATGATTATCTTCCAAATCAAGTTTGAGAAATACTGTTTCACCCTGTACAATATTGAGAGTCAGGCGCTATGGCTCACACCTGTAATCCTAGCTACTTTGGAGGCTGAGCTCTGCAGATCATGGTTGAAGCAGCCTAGGCAGGAAAGTCCATGAGACTCCAATGAATTACTCAGGTAAAAGCCAAAAGTGGCTCAAGTGGTAGAGCGGACAGTGGTCCCAGGCCCTGAGTTCAAGCCCCAGGACAGCAATATATATATATATATATATATATATTCATATATTCAATATATATTCATATATTTTATATATAGCACATGTATAAAAAGAAGTATACATGCGTTAAACGTTTGAATAATTTTGTTTAGAAATTCTTAGAAATAAGAGTACATATTAATTTGTGCTTGTAAGAAAAATGTACACTTTCTTTAAATGGAAGAACACTTTGGAATAAAGGTAAATAATATTTGTAAAAAAAACTTGTTCAAAGTTTTTTTTAAGCTATAGTTTGAGTTCCAATCAATGTTTCATAACATAAAAGAGTGGTTAATCTCTGAAAGGAAAAACATTAAAGCTAATTGGATTTTTAAATCTGAAAATCCCTCAGGGAAAGCTTTCCTTGATTAAAAAATTTAAATTTATTTTACAGCACAGATTTTGGTCAGGGTTAGAGAAGGGTAATTAACTTCCTGTGGAAGAGTCACTAATTACCACCAAAGCAAAATCAGGTTAAACAAGCCCTGAACTGGGAAGAAATGCAAAAATATTTATCAGGTGCAGTTGAATTCAATATTATAAGTACTAGGATGACTTGTTTAATATTTATGTATGAATTTTACTTTAAAACAGATTCACAGATTTCTTAAGGTTTTCGTGAATCTTATTAAGTTGGCTACTACATGTTTAGTTCATTAAACTTTATGAAAAATCTTTAAAATAAAAAAAAACTTAGTAAGTACAAACTCGTTTTTTTCTGGAAAGATAGCTTTTATTTAAAAAAAGTACTTCCTAATAAAATTTGCAGATTTAAATAATCAGTGTTTATTCTGTAGACTGGTCTTGTACACATTGCTTTGGAATTTTTTAGTATTAGTTTCAAAAACCTCAAAATACTTTAAATATTTCAAAACTTTTTTGATGCCATAGTGAAAGGAGTACTACTTTTTAGGGTTATTTTCTTCGGAAAAGATACAGATAAATAAATTAGAATCTATATTATGGTTCAATTGCTACAAAGAGGTTTTGACAACATGTATTTTTCAACTTACAATGTAAACACATAAAAGAGAGTTGTAACATGTTCTTAACTCTTAGTGATTGGAAATGAGGACAACTGATCTTTTTAATACTTTACACAATTCATGTCCTGTAAGGTTGAAGATTGCTACTTATCACTGAGAGGCTTCCTTTTCCGCCTTTTTCAAAAACAGAGGGGAAATTCAGACAGCTTTAACATTTAGGGGTAGAACTTCAAATGCCAATACATCAGACTGTATGGTTAACCAGACTATTGATCAAAAGTGTCACTCACTTGGAGCTTAGGAGTATTAATATGCTGAGATAAACCTCTGATTTGAGAGTTGCATAACTTTGTGGCAGGCCAGATACTTACAATAGCCCTTAAAATTTTAATAAATTCTGTTTCTCTCTGGAGAGACTAGAAAAGAAGGGACTGAGTCAATCATTGGAAGCAATGAACTGCAGCGAGCAAGTGGCTCAGAGAAAACTGGGTGTAATATGGGCAGAAGCCTGGAGCAGCACGTTTGGAGCCAGACTGATGAGCAGCAGCAAAGCTCTTCAAAAATAAGACAACTGGCTTTCTCTAGACATGGAAGATACAAACTGAGTTCATTTTGCAAGAGTTGGGTTTCTAACGAGGAACTCTTTGAACGTGAGCCACAGTCTGGACCTTGTAAACCCAAGTTGCTTAGTAAACCAGACCTCCTCACCTAGGAAAAACAAAAACATGACAGAAAAGGAATGATTCTTTCCAGAGAGAAGGAAAATGATAGGATCTAGAATTAACAGAGTATCTGTCACTCTCAGAGAGTCATCTATACTCTCAACCTTGACACTCTGGCAGCCTCCTCTATTCAGTAGGACAGGGTCTTGGCAGTTTGTGGCCCTAAACACATGGATAGACATTGCTTTTGATTATGCCCTGTACATACACGGCCTGGCCTTTCAGGCAGGGCCTGAAGGTTTCTCCCAATCTGTGACTTAACCTGGAGACTGGCAGAGACTTTGTTCATTTCCTACCATTAAAATTAATTTTGGCAGTACTGGGGTTTGAACTCATGACCTTTGTGTTTATAGGTGAGTGCTCTACCACTTAAGCCATGTCCCCAGCACTTTATTGCTTATTTCTCAGGTAAAATCTTATACATTTTGTCCAGGGCTAGTCTTGCAGATCCTCCTAGACGGCTGGGATTGCAGACATGCATTGCCCTATCCAGCTTGTTTGTTGCAATGGACTGTCACCAACTTTTCTTCCTGGCTGGCCTCCAAACTTGGGGCTCCCAATCTCACTTCCTTTAGTAGCTGGAGGCTACAGACATAAGCTATCTTAAAGTCCACATGAATGTACATATCTTAGAGGACTTCCTCTTCCCCTTCCCCCAACTCTTTCAGAACTTCTGATATCCATTAGCTTTGCTCAGGAACTTAGGACATCTTGAAAGAGGCAAAAAAGGGAGAGAGAGAGAGCGAGTCCTGGCATTCGCCTTTCTCTTTATTTTTAATAAAAATAAATACAGACAATATTATTTTAGATACATTTTAATAAATTACTGATTATATAACTAAAATTCTTTACTGCACATGAATATGGGTGATACAGACTTGCAAGAATGATTACTTTTATTTCTCAGAGCTTTAGGGCAAAAGCTCACATTACACTAACAGAGAAATGAAGTAAGTTACTGACTATGCAATGTAAGTAGGCTTCTGTACTATTTTCCTCCCCACAATGGGAAAATGGTCATGGAAGCTATTGCTCCTGTAGGAAAAATGGAGGCTGCATATGTACTAAGACTTTGCAATCAGTGTCTTCTCCATTATAGCCTTTGAAGAAAATATGGATAAGTGACATTGAATCTATAGTTTTGCTTTCCAGAACCAACCATACATATATAAATATACAACCAACTAGACACTTCTCCAAAGGGGGATAATGGGGCATAAAATGAGATTTCTCTCCCATAAAATGCTTCAGATTAACTCTTTCAAATACTAAAAACAAACCCTAAAATTACATAAACTACCAAACCAATTTTATCTGTTACCTCAACATATAGTGAATTTCAAATACCGTAAAAACCAATTAATACACATTTGTAGATAAAGTAAAATGTGGTAACATTCTAACATGTGAAATCATAACATAATTTCCATTTTCCATGAAAACAGAATGTACAGATGTACCAATCTGATTTTATAAAAATATTATAAATACATTTTGCTTCATATATTGCCTGAGAGAATACCAGTGTATTGGATGCATTTCTAGTTGGCAGGCACTGTGCTCATAGATGGGTCTTAAAATGATGAAGATGTGTCCCTACGTATATGAGGTTCCAGTGAAATGAGGAATACCCAACAGGTAAAGAAATATTTACAAAAGAATAACTTGTTGAGCTAGTTACATCCTTAAGCGTGGGAAAATGTTGTCAAAGTTAATGAGATGAATAAAGCTACCTGGCCCCTAGTTCTTTAATTATAAAAATACTATGTTCTGTCTAACTTGACTTAATATCAAATTAAAAATATTAAATGTTTCCAAATTTAAAGTTATTGCGAGTCATCCTCATCGACCAACGAAGATATAACTGTTTCCTTTTAAAAAATTGATCTTCTGAAGTCTTTTTTAGAAGTGCTTCTAAAATTCTGAAGACTATATCCAATGACAAAAGATTGCTATTAACATTCGGTGATTGGGAAAAGGCAGGTAGGAGGAGACATGGGAAGGCTCTAGACTTAAGTGAGCCGGAGAGCTAGTGAAGTAGGTGAGAAAATGAGAACTGGAGAGCTATGACTGAATGAGATCTCTAAAATTTCAAGTACACTGAGAATGGACAGTGAGAGGAAAAATTTAGATAGCAACAGAATCGGCCCTGCTGCTCAGGCTCAATCCATCAAAACTACCATTCAACCTAGGATAGGTGCTCTGCAGCAACTCCACAAAGAGAAGCCATGTAACCCAGCCACAGGGGGTGAGGCTAGGAGCTCTGAGCCCCTAACCAAGAAAGAAAAGAAGGCCTTGTTTGTTAGGGCTGAGAGTCATGGTACTCATTCAAATGGCTGCATGGCTGGCATGCAGGAAGAGCAATGCAGGGCCAATGGCTATAAGTCAATAATACAGCACGGCAATTATTTTTACTATTAGGAAAAACTGGTTAAGGTAGCTGTTTTAGCACCTGAAAGTACTGAATTAGATGCTGAAGAAAATAATAATGAGTCTACAGTGTGCTGGAATTTAGGATTTAGGAAACTACATTAGAACTCAAGGTTCTTTTCAAATTCGAATATGAATCCATGACAGGAGTTAGCTTTGATAAATGTGTAATAGTATCATTCTGCAATTAAACTCTCGGTTTCGATAGTAAAGCGGACTAATAATTAGTCATTGAATATAACTAACATTAAATTTTTAAAAAATGGTGCAGATACTTGGGCTTGAACTAAGGGCCTGGGCAATGATCCCTAGCTTTTTCACTCAAGGCTAATCTACTTGAGTCACAGTTCCACTTCTAGCTTTTTGGTAGCTAGAGACAAGAGTCACAAGACTTTCCTGCCCAGGCTGCCTTTGAACCACAATCTTCAGATCTCAGCCTCCTGTGAAGACACCAATGCCCAGATAAAAATTTAAGCTATAAAGATAGCATTTCAAATGAAGTACTTAACTAAAATCAATGCCTTTGGTTACAATAATACAGCTTTAAAGAAAATAATAATTCAGAGAAAAATTGTTATTGGTCTTTAATTTTACATGTGTTATAAAGCAAACATATACCTATATTAAATAGATGGAAAGATCCTAGTTAGTGGCTCACTATGACTATCAGCACCTTTGATGGACTTTTTCTGAATGATTAAAAATAAGCACAATATTCCCTTCAAAAAAAAAAGGCTCAATGGACACAGCTTTAAGACCTAAGTCCTTGAAGAATTTTGAATAGTTAGAACTAATGAACCCTAGAGTGCTGACTAAGCTGGAGGGGGAAAAAAGTAGCTTTATGTAAGAAAATGATCAAGCCCAGTATGTGTAAATAGTAGGTACAAATCTTTGGTCATGCATTCCTGTGTAGGAAAATTATTGAGCTAATAACTTGTCACATGCTGGATGGAGTCTTTGACAAAGAGTCTTATTAAGTCTTATAGTCATCTAGGGCCATATAAAGTGGAGTAAACGTATTTCTTACATCTTGTTATAGGTATGCTCCAGAGCTGTCCCCTGGAAGGAAATTTGCAATTTTACCCTTTAATTCCAAATATAGAGGGGAAACACTACCAGGACACTGGGTCCAATTAAACTGTGGATAGTGATCTAAAAGTAACATTACATATTTAATTTCATAGTTTAATCACTACAACATTTATTGCTTCCTAATACCAGAGACATGCCTCTGTGCTAGATCCTAGTTTTCAAAGGATATAGTTTGAGCCAAGAATTCCAAATGCACCGTTCAATCGCTCCTAATAGTAACTGGGAGATTGGCATCATACTGCAGTTATGTGGTTGTTCCCAAGCAAGTTCCAAATAAATTCATTACAGCTAGTTATGAATACTGCTGCAATAAAGACCTTTTTCTTTCCCAATAGCAGAGTTGAGGAGAATGGGAATTTTTACTCAAATATTCTATATACTACTTAGTCTCAAAAGTCTTTAGATGAACAAAACATACATTTTACTCAAGTCTGAAGATTGCTCCAGGGATATCTACTAACTTCGACTTGTTCTCCTATGTTGTTTAATATGCTTTCATATGTAATCGTGGCACTTATCTACTTTCAAGTTAGAAGATATGACAACCTTCAAAGTTTTTGCATGCATAGTCTAACTATGGTAAAGCAAGACAATGAGGAAGAACTAAGAATGTTAAATAGAATTTTTCCATAGGAATGGCAGCAGTCTGGATACTGAGCAATTATTATGTGTCTTATGCCAGAAAATAGACTGAAGAGTATAAAGAAAGGTAAACAAACCTGGTCCAGTGGCTCACACTTGGAATCTTTCTCTTATTATTTTGAATGGATGGAGGGGGAAAAAAGACTTCAAGAATCACTAAGATTTAAGATTTGCAAGTTAGAGATCCAAAATGAAGACTGAGGCCCCAGTGACTGGCAAGGCTAAAGGATATAGCCAGTGTAGTCAGACACGATGTGATTGGGTTCCAGGCTAATTCGAAATGGGAACCATTTTTCAATAAAGCCAACAGATTGCTGGGAAGACATGCAAAATGAGAGGTCAGTTAGTAGAGCCACACCCAGCATTGACTGCTTTGAGTGAAAGAAGATAAAGGAAAAGAAATAAAGGAGGAGTCTGGGATTCTATGACTTTGACAGAGTATTTTATCATGGAGAAGAACATAAAGATGCTGATACAGAGATAGCAATAAATAAAAAAATGATTATCCAGCAATCCATAGCTATTGTATCAACTAAGGCAGAAAACCAACATTTGAAAAAATATTAAATCATTTGTAGGAGTCACATAGGTCTTGATAGATATGTCTAGAAACATCATAAATCAATAGCCAATGAGGAAAATGGTGGACAGCAAATGGTATCATAAAAGAATAAGAAGGGGTTTAGTTTTGCTTTACTTTTCCCTTTTGGAAAGAGATGAACAATTCCTAGAATGACAATACTATTTATGTGTACTTTATCAACCTATTTTTAGCAGTTCCATAAATCTATAGCTAGTAGACAGATTATGTGCTATTATAATCATTGCCATATACTTTGCCTCCGATGCCACACATACACTGAATATCCTCTTCCCTAAATACACACGTGCTTGGACAGGAAGGGCAGCCAATTCTACAGAATACTTTTCACGTGACTTTCATCTGATTTGAGACTGCCCTTGATTTTGGAACTGTGAGAAAATGTACTCTACTATTTGTGATTTGAAAAATATGTTTGAAGTTTAACATTTGCATTTATATTGTAAGAAAAAAAAGGCATTTCTTTCCGGTAAATACCTATTTTTTTTAACCTTTACTTTTTTTTTTTATCTTTATTAACACTGAGTGAAGCATCAGAGAAACACAACCCATGTATTACCAGAGATGTAAATCAGGGGTCTTAAAACCTAAAACATCTGCATTTCTTGAGCTAAATTAAAAAAAAAAAAAAACTTCTTCTGGCTGAGAACAAGAAGGATGGATCATTATCCTTCTTTTGTTCATGATGAAAGTTTTAAGTTCTACTATCAATACCAAAAGCCATGCATTTTAATTTAGAAAGTAATTTGCTGAGGTAATAAACCAATATGGTGCTTTATAGTATGTAGGTATGTCATTACAGAAAACTGAAATGAAGCCGGGGGCCAGTGGCTCACACCTGTAATCCTAGCTACTCAGGAGGCTGAGATCTGAGGATCATAGTTCAAAGCCAGCCTGGGCAGGAAAGTCTGAGACTCTTATCTCCAATAAACCATCAGAAAACCAGAAGTGGAGCTGTGGCTCAAGTGGTAGAGTGCTTGCTTGAGCTGAAGAGCTAAGAAACAGCACCCAAGTCCAGAGTTCAAGCCCCATGACTGACCAAAAAAAAGAGAGAAAGAAAACAAAGAAAATTGATGATTAATTAAATCATGAACTTTCTTACTTTAGCTCAAATGTATATAAAGATTAAAAAGTGTTAGGCTGGGCATAGTGGCTCACACCTGTAATTCCAGCTTCTTGGGAGGTACAGATTGATCTTCAGGATCAGATTGAGACTTACTTGGAGGCAAGAAATGCTAACATCTTATTCAAAAAATAACTAAAGCAAAAAAGAGAGCTTGCGTAACAAATAGGAGGCCTTGAATTCAAATCCTAGCATTGTCAAAAAAAGAAGGAAGGAAATATATAGAATAATGATAAAGCAATACATGGGCCAACGTTCCATATCCTCAGTTATATTAACAATATCACTCACGGGTTATATGTTATGATAAACTCAGGCCTCATGGAACTTAGAACGACTACTCAGAACTACTACCTAAATCATGAATGCTGAACCAGAGAATAAGAGAAATATGACTGCTAAAATTGTAACCATCTGATATGGAAAGCTAATAAAATTAGCAATTTAAAAATACATAAAGAAATCGTCAATGATGTGTTATAGCTTAGTACAAATTCCTTCGCTTTCCCCCATCCATCACCCCCTAATATTGAAGTTTAACTCAGGGACTTGTGCTAGAAAGGGGATTTACCAGTTAGGCCACGACTCCAGCACTGGTACAATATTCTATTAAAGAAGAGGTAATCTTCCTTCTCTCTCTCTCTCTCTCTTTCTCTCTCTCTCTTTCTTTCTGTCTTTCTCTTACACAAAAAAATTTATTGTACTGACTAGAAGGATAGGAAAATATGTTTCAATAAAAAGTCTGACAAAAAATTAAAGGAAAGAAGGACCTGAAAAAATGAATTCAACAGCTCTTATTTTCTAAATTGCTTCTAACATCATAATAGACTTTTTACCTTTTAGTTTCACAATTACCTTTTTACTATTACAAGGGGCTTCCTCCACCTAAATTGCACAGACCTATAAACTCTTGTTTTTTTTTTCTTACTACTTTTCATGGTTAAAATACTTTATAAAAAACAAAGCATCAAAGCCTATAACTTTTACTTACATTTGAGAATGTTAAGTGTTCTGGAATCTTTGCGATTAAATCATAATTCAGCCTAATTTTTGATACAATGTCTTTTTCACTTAAAATATCTGGGAACTCTTTCTTCATAGATAGCATACATACATGGTAATTCTCTTATAGGAAGAATATTAAGATGCAAAGACCTTTTAGCCAATCCTTACAATAAATAAATTTACCTGTAGGTTACTAGAACTGGAACAGATTTAGAATATGTGAGCACATACTACCTTTAGAAATGATTGGAAAACCATGGGTCCCTGTATTTATTGAACTGAATCACCTGGCAGTAAAATTCAGTTAAGGCCCTGGGCATTGGCGAAACTTCTTCCCACTCAGATCTGCTGCTGTGGTAGACCTGGACTTCATCTGTGATTTCGTCTGGTGCGTAATCCCCACCTAGAATATAAATCTTATCTTCGATTCCAATTGCACCTGCATTAAATCCTGCACATTCAAAAGACCCTTCACCCTTCCAAACACAAGTATCAGGACAGAAACTGTAAACTTTATATGTGGAAAGGTCGCATATATATAGTGTGCAATTCACAGGGACAGCTTTAATGAGAGTAGCATGAAAAAACTGCCCAAACTCTGCCACTAGTTCAGACCACTGATCGGTTGTGGCATTGTATTTAAAAAAGCAATCAAGTGATGGGTTAAACGCATCTGCAATCTCTACCTCTGATCCAAGAACGTAAATTACATTTTGGCATGCACTTGCTTCAGGGTAGTATATGCCTCTGGGTAATGGGCTCACAGATGTCCATTCTTTGGAGAGCGGGTTGTAAGATTCAACATCTAGGAGACTTTTAATATCCTGAGATCCTCTAGTCTTTCCACCTATGACAAATAACCTGTTGAGTGCCATAACTGAAGTATGCATGGTTCTTGGTGTTTTCATAGTTGATACCAAGAAGAAGTCATTTTTGACTGGACAGTAGCACCAGGTCTGATCAGTGGCATCATGGTAAGTCTCAGCAATATGAAGGCGGACCTTTCTACAGCACTTCCCTTTGCAGCCACCAGTCAGAAAGATTTTCTCTCCATAACTAGATAGACTAGACCCTGGCAAATCAATCAGATGTGATTGGGGTAGGATTTTCCATGAGTCCGTTTTAATATTATAGCAGAATGTATATTGGTTTTCTCCATTTTCCTCAGTCTTGTGGATGAATATATATTTCTCAGTTGTGGATGGCCGAGCATCAGGGAAGAGGCCACTAGAAACTTGCACACACTTAATGGCATCTACCATTATGTCAAAACAGTTAGTGCTTTTAAGTAAACATTCTTCATTGAGCAGATAGTCTTGAAGTGTATCCTCAGATAAATGATGCAGTCTTACTTTTTGAATCAAATGGGGCAGATGCTTTTGCCTTGATTCTAAGTTATGTTTAATCCAACTAAGGACGAACTTCAGTACTGTTTCTTCCTCGGGAACATTTAATTCGTCTGATTCCAGACATTTTTGCAGGACTCCAAAACTCATCTCTAAGAAATCACTCGACTTAAATAACAAGGAAAAATGGTGCTGTACAAAGTATAAAGCATGGTCAAACAAACGGGCAGAGCCATAGCTATCTGATAGAGATAATAAATGTAAACAATTGACGAGATTAATGCTTTTTATTAAAAAGTCACTGCAAGCTTTGGAGAGGAAGGTAACTTGAAGAAATGATGACAACTGGAAGAACATTTCCACGTTATCATCTGTGATTTTTGTTTTTCCAGTATAGGCATAATCAAGAAACGCTTTTACTGCTTTGGAGGATAAATTAGTAATTGTAACACTTCCGTCATCTCTTTCTTTCATATTTACTTCAAACATAGCCCTGCAAAAGACAAAATAATAAGGAACACAAAAGAACAAGTAAACAGTAATTTTTTTGTTTTTTTTTTTTATGTTTGTGGTGCTTGAACTCAGGGCCTGCGAACATTCCCTGAGCTCTTTTGCTCAAGGCTGGCACCCTACTACTTTGAGCCAGAGCACTACGTCTGGTTATTGAATAATAAGATGGAGATTAGAGTCTCATGAAGACTTTTCTGCCTGGGTTGGCCTTCAACTGTGATCCTCAGATCTCAAACTCTGAATAGCTAGGATTACAGGCATGAGCCACTGGTGCCTGGCTTAGACAGCATTATTTTCTTCCACGATTACTGTCAATATCACCTTAAAGAAACATCCTTTATGCTCTGGTTGATTTAAAATATATTTACAAAATCATATTTCAATGGTATACTAATAAATTATTTCAATATCTAAATTATATATGCCATATATCTGCTAAGAAATATAATTTATAACTGATATGAAAATTCATTCAATATAACTTAGATACAATAGCTAATCCAAAAAAAGATTACAAAAGACTTCAAATTTTGTATATGGATTAGCTCCTATGTAATTCACAGAATTAGGGCAAAAGTTCTCTAATGGCTGAATCTCTTTATGAGTAAATTAATATCAACTGTGTTAATAGAAAGCTAAAATTCCTTGCAATATAATGCTGACGGGGCTTAGGCCTTAACATTTTCTTTCAAATTAATTTTTGATTGGACAGTAATGAAACATAAAAGATAGCCCAAATGTCTCCAATGAATTTGTCTCTGTACAGAAAAAAAATCCACCTAATGAGACACATTTTTATATCATAGATTAGGAAGAAAGGGATGTGGTTTCATTGAATGAAACAATACCAGTTAACCACACCAAGCCAAAAAAGACCAAAAAAAAAATAGCGTCTGTGGTAACAGCAGCTGAGAGATGGAGATAGGTCCCAAAATTTGAATAATTGTTACTAGGCTATTCAATACTTCCAAATATAAGGCCAAAATTACATGGCAGAAAAGCTGGACTGGAAGAGAGGAGGGAAGGCCTGGGTGGCCCTGGGGAGTGGCAAAGTATAATGCTTAGGTCCTCAAGGGAATTCAAACACCAATATACTATTGAAGAGAAGAAATGAAAAGACTAGATGACTTACAGCTTTAACAAACACACAGTTAATGTAATGCTGTCCCAGCATCCCTGCATCCAGTGGACTACGTAGCACTGAGTCACCGCTCCCAAACTCAAAGGCAACATATCTTAGAGTGATTAGCAAGCAGTACACGTAAAAATCATTTTCTAACTAAAATTCACCTCATAAAATTTATTCTAAAGGCAATAATGGCTAAGCATAATTCAATGTTCATAGAAAAAAAACAAGCTAAATTAAGGATAAAAAGTGATATAAGTGCCATCTTATTCCTCTATTTCAAACAGAACTCTGCTTTTCTCACGTTTGTGAGAGATTTAAACTCTACTTACCTTGCTTCCAAAACTGAACATAACATAAAATACTGAAATTACAGTGTGACTAGGAGAACTCAAGGCCAGGAATTAAACAAAGAAATGTGTCTGTAAGGACCAAGAGGCCACACAGGCTGGTATTACCTTGCAACAATGAGTGTGGCAAGATGGCTGACCCTTAATTGTGTGGAGTTACAGCCACTGTCAGCATATGGAATTCTACAGAATCATGATCAGGACATCCTTAGTAGGCTATGTTGGAAAGGAAGCTTCGTTTAGAAGTTATTGCTCAGAACCAGAACAACTGGGAAGTGGACACCCCAGAGATACATCTCTACGATAGAAATACCTTTGCTTCTACATCTTCTGAGTCACAGTCCTTCCCACTGGATAATTCATGGACACAGTATTCAACTGAAATTAACTTTTGTCTCTGACTCATTTTCTTTGAACTCTGCTTTCCATTTTTATCTTGTTGTTTCATCTTTTTCTAAAATGATGCATCTTACAGGGAACTCCCAAACAAAGAAGACCCCAGACGAAATCAAACAAAGCAAGAACAGGCTGGGCATTAGTGGCTCACACCTGTAATCCGATGTGTTCAGAAGGCTGAGAGCTGAGGATTACAGAAAAGTTTCTGAGACTCCCATCTCCAATTAACTACCCCCCCCAAAAAAAAAGCCAGAAGAGGAGCTGTGGTTCAAGTGGTAGAGTGTTAGCCTTGAACAGAAAAGGTCAAAGACAGTGCCCAGGTCCTGAGTTCAAGCCTCAGGACTGGCATAAAAAAACAAACAAAACACAAAAACCTCTCCTCAGAACATTTCAAAGGATTACATTGCATAGAATGTTGGGAAATTCTGAATTGGGAAGACTCGTGCTTTTGAAAAGGCAGCCTTAAGTTCTCCTACCCAAAAAACCATTAGTTAACCTAATTCGAATGAGGTTTTCTTTCAGAATTAAATATTACGGTTACATGTTCTGATATCACAAAAAAATCTGAAGCATAGATAAGGCAAGATACCTGAAAAAGTCACTGCAGGCTGCTAGCACACACCGATGGCAGGGGATGATCTCATCCTTCACAATTATTTTGAAATCATAAAAGACATTTTGTTCTCTAAAATTCTGCAGAACACTTAGGATTTTCTGCCCATGATCTTCCGACACAAGGAAGTTGTTTTTCCTCTCAGATGAAATTCCATTACATGAACTTCGTTCACTGAAATCATATGAATTATCCATAGCCAATTCCGCCCGTTTTTAGAACTAGAATGAAAAACAATTGAAAAAAAATGAACATTTCAGACTTCAACATTTTCCCCCTTATACAACAATGTTCACAACGCTCACTAAGAACAATCATATGACAGTAAACCTTGGCATTTCTTGGCATTGAATGAAAAAAAAATTTTTTTGGTTGGCCATGAGGCTTGAACTCTGGGCTTGGGCACTGTCCCTGTGCTCTTTAGCTCAAAGGGAGCACTCTACCGATTGAGCCACAGCACCACTTCTGGTTTTCTAGTGGTTTCTGGGAGATAAGAGTCTCAAGACTTTCCTGCCTGGGCTGGCTTTGAACCGTGATCCTCAGATCTCAGCCTCCTGAGTATCTAGGATTACAGGCGTGAGCCACCAGTGCCCAGCCCGAAAATGTTGTTTTTAATCTTCACAAATGTTGAGCTCCTTGAAATTAAGAAGCACCTTATTAACGTCTAATATTTATGACTATACAATTATGTATAGGATTAGGAATGTAGCTGAGTTGTACAGTGCTTGTCTACCATGCACAAAGGATCTGGGTTCAATCCCCAGCACAACAAGAAAATAACTGGGTTAAATACAAAAATGGAGATGTTGTAGAAGGGTGTGCTTGTCTAAGCTGTCACTGTACGAGTGTCACTATTATTATTATTATTATTATTATTACTGGGTTAAATGTCCAATATGTTTGTTTTGACATTTCATCTAAAGAGTAGGCAACACATGGAAAAAATGCTTGATGATTTTGGAGGAGGAGGTGGAGAGCAACAGGCCTAAGAACACTGCTTGTTTCCCTCATAATCCATATTCTCTGCAATACTACTATGACCTTCAAGTTTAATAATCACTGAAAGCATATATAGCAACTTTAACATCCACAACATCCCATCATAAATGCACTCCTTAAGAGGTACCCTGACATTTTAAGTTTTCATCCTTTTTTGTTTGCAAACTTTTTTAATTGTGATTAAGTGATTACATTCATGTCACAAATTTCATAGTATTGTGGGATAGTAATACTTAGGTAAAGTCACAAACATTCTAACATTCTAACCTCCATGGGGCAAATTGTCTTTATCATGGTCTATAAAGTTTATGAGTTCTATGAGCTTTTTCTTTCTTTTTTTTTGGGGGGGGGTCTGGTCGTGGGGCCTGAACTCTGGGCCTGGGCGCTGTCCCTCAGCTTTTCAGCTCAAGGCTAGTGCTCTACCACTTGAGCCACAGCGCCACTTCCAGCTTTTTTCTTTTTGCTTATATGGTGCTGAGGAATCAAACCCAGGGCCTCAGGCATGCAAGGTAAGCGCTCTACCACTGAGCCACCTTCCCAGCCCCCCCCCTTTTTTTAAAGGCTGAGTCTTATTATGTAGTCCAGGCTGGCTTGAACACTTGATCTTCCTCCCCCGGCCCCTGAAGGGGGTTATAGATATGCAGCAGGTCCAGCTAAAGAGCATTCCTGGTAACAAAGATGAATGTTATAAAAATACCTAACATTTTCTGAGTATTTGTTCCATGATATTTAATCCTTATTTTTTTAAAGGCCTATCCTTCCCTATTTTTTCTGCTGAGAACAAAACACCCCCCCTTCTTTCAATGTATACTCACACACACAAACAAATAGCATACAATAACAAATACATAAAGACTATGAAAAGCAGCTTGGAAGAAAGTAGAATGGCAAACAAGTTTGGGACCTGAGGAACGATGTGACAGTGAGTTCCTTGGATGTTCCTTTTGCTGAAAATATGCCAGATTCCAAAGAAGCTGCTGAACCAGAAACAGTAATGAATAGGCACATAAAAAGCCTCAGGAAGCCGGGCGCCAGTGGCTTATGCCTGTAATCCTAGCTACTCAGGAGACTGAGATCTGAGGATCGCGGTTCAAAGCCAGCGCAGGCAGGAAAGACCATGAGACTCTTATCTCCAATAAACCACCGAAAAACCAGAAGTGGCACTGTGGCTCAAGTGGTAGAGCGCTCGCTTTGAGCTGAAGAGCTGAGGGACAGCACTCAGGCCCAGAGTTCAAGCCCCAGGACTGACCAAAAAAAAAAAAAAAAGCCCCAGGAAAAACTTAATGTCTTTCATGCAGGTCCAGGAAATGCTCAATTTAGCAATGCAGAAAAGTGTTAGAGTAAAATCCAAGATGAACACCATCAAGTTTTGTGGATCTCTCAACTGCTACTTGCGAAGCAACAATGAAGAGACTAGTTTCTGCTCACAGTAGGCTATAATAAGGGGCTTCTGCCCTCTTCTTCCTATCCCTCCACTACAGTGTTCAGTCAGAGAAGGCTGAACAACTACTAAGAATGTTTGCAAAGATATAACACTCATACTCACCATAGATAAATCAAAAAGGAATTTTCAAAATGGTTCTAGTAACAAAAAAAAACCAGAAAAAAGAAAACAGACAAATTAAGACTAGGGAAAATAAACAGAAAAGATAAATAGTAGACTTAAATACTAACACCATAGTTACACTAAAGTGCAAATGGTCTATGTACAGCAATTAAAAGACAGATATTACTGGAATGGATGAGTGATTCATTTTCATGCTTCCAATAAGTAACTCACTTAAAAAGCAAAAATAAGTTGAAGTAAATGGATAAAAAAGGTATGCTGTACAAGCATGGCAATGTCAATACAGTATAAAATAGACTTTAGCAACAAACATTTTCAGGAATAGAAAGGAATATTATACAACATCACTCCATCAAGAATACTAGAAACTCTTAAATTTAAATGCATAAAATAGTTGATTTGTAAAATATATTAAGTAAAAACTGATACAACTAAAGAGAAAATCAGATTTCAAAATATCCCCTTCTCAAAAATTAATGCAACTAGAACATAAAATATCAAGGATGTGAAGGAAGTTAACAATACCATTAGCCAACAGAATCTAATCAACAACAAAAAGAAAAATTGACCTATAAACCACATAATCTATATTTTTAAGTGCCTAAGGCACATAATACCTAATTTGACCATATCCTGCTTCATAAAACAAATTTCAAATGATTTTAAAGAACTGAAACCACAAATACAATGTTTTCTGCCCACAATCGACCCAACTAGATATTAATCACACATAAATAAAAATATGCATGTATTTGGAAACTTCTAAGTAATACATAGGTCAATTTCAAAGGTACCTAAAAATACATTAAGCTATAAATACAACGTATCAGATGGAATGCAGCTCAAATAATACTGAGGGGAAAATTTACAGCACTGTGTGCTTACAAGATCACAACTCATCCAATGTGAAATATAATTTGAACAGCCATGTAATCATTAAGGAACTTACATTTATCCGAAGTTAAAAGCTCCTTTAGAAAACAGAAGAAAACCTAACAATTTTATGAAGCCAATCTTATTGTAGTAGACAATAAGATTATGTAGACAGAGTACTCCAAACAAACAAACACACAAATCTCTATTACTACAGACCCATATTCCTTACAAATGTAGATATGAAACTTCTTAGCTAAATATTAACAAAAAGAATTTAATGTGAATCTATACTATGACCAAGTAGGGTCATACAAGCATATAAGATTGATTCAATATTTGAAAGATAAATGCAATGTATCATATACCAAGCTAAGGAAGAAAAATTACATAACAATGATCAACTCATACAAAAAAGCATTTGACAAAATACCATAGCGATCTTCAAAAAATTCCTAGCAAATGAGGACCAGAGGAGAAATTTCTCACTTCCAACTTAATAGAGAATAGAGCCAGGTGCTGGTGGCTCACGCCTGTAATCCTAGCTACTCAGGAGGCTGAGATCTGAGGATCATCATTTGAAGCCAGCCTGGGCAGAAAAGTCTGAGAAACTTTTTTTGCACATATTTTTTATTATAAAAATACTGTACAGAGGTGTTACAGTTATGTGAGTTAGGTAGAGTACATTTCCTATCAGGCATTGTTACCTTCTCCTTTGTTTTTCCCCTATCATCCCTTCCCTCCCTACCTCCCCAACTTCTCCCTCCCCACCTCCCCACCCCTGAAGTTGTAAAGTTCATTTTCAACATAGTGTCTTGTACATCTTGTTGTTACAATGGGTCATCCTGTAACCTTATTTCAGTATTTTATAAACTACACAGAAAAAGCTGGAAGTGGTGCTGTGGCAAGTGATCTTGAGTACAAAGAGGCTTAGAAACAATGCCCAGGGCCTGTGTTCAAGCTCTAGGACTGGGGGTAGGGGTGGGGAGAGACAGGGAGAGAGGGACAGGGATAGACAGGGGGGGGAGTTAGAGGGAGAGAGGAGCAGGGAGAAGGAGAGAGGAGGGGGAAAGGGAGAGAGGAGGGAGGAGAGGGAGAGAGAAAGGAAGGGGGAGAGGGAGAGAGGGGAGGAAGGAAGAAAAAGGGGGGAGGGAGGGAGAGAGGGAGAGAGAAAGGAAGGGGGAGAGGGAGAGCGGGGAGGAAGGAAGAAAGAGGGAGGGAGGCAGAGAGAAAGGGAGAGGAGGGAATAAGAGGAAGGGAGGGAGGAAGAGAGAGGGGGAGAGGGAGAGGAAGGAAGGAAGAGGGAGTGAGGGGGGAAGGGAGGGAAGGAGGGAAGATAGAGACTATCTATCCACACAAAAACCTAAGACAAACAACATACTAAGTGATAAAAGCTCGAATATCTTCCTCCTTAAGAGGAAGACAGCTTGCCCACCCTTCCCACTGCTATTCACCAAAGTACTGGAGGCTCTGGTCAGCATACTGAAGAAAAATTTTAAAAAGCCATATACATTGAGAAGAGGGGGAAAGAACTATCTACTTACAGATGATAAGCTAATCCACATAGTAAATCCTGAGAATTCTACAAAATAAAAACAAAGCTAGAGATTAGAGACACTGCAGATTGAGACACAAAATCAATTATATTTCTATGTAATAATAAGAACTGCAGGGAAACCAAAACGTAAAATGTAATCGCTTAGAAAAGAAGGGAAAAATACTGAGCTATGAATTGAAGAAAATAGATACAGGGTTTGTATGCTGAAAACTACCAACTCTTTAACAAAAGAAACCCATGAGTACCTAAATCGGTGGACAGAAATGATGCCACCTCTGAGAACTGGAAAAGTCAAAACAGAAAGGTGAGCCAATCTCTCCTCAAATGGACATACAGACTTAACACAGTTAAGTCTGATAGGTCAAAATTCCAGAAAGATGTTTCTGTAAATATTATTGAGATAAGTGTAAAATTGATATGGAATAAATTAAAATATCTAATATAAATTTTAAAAAGAGTAACAATGTGATAGTAAACTATGTTATTTTAAGACCTATTATAAATCCAGTAGCCAAGATTGTGTGATATTGGCACAAAGAGATACATAGATCAGTAGAAGAAAATACAAATTGAAAAATAACCCTACACAAATACAGCCAAGTCACGTTTTTTAAAAAGGTACAAGCAATACAACGGAAGAAAGACAAAAAACAACCAACCAAACAAACAAACAAAAGAAGTCTTTTCACCAATGCTGAAACAAACATAGATCCACATGAGGGGAAAATATCCCTTAACCTAAACTATAATATGTAAAATTTAATTCATAATGGATAATAACTCTCAACAAGAATTTTTGTGAGTGGGAAATTAGTTTTTTTGTGTGTGTGTGACTATGAGTTAGTCAATGAATTCTTAGACATGACATCTAAAGCCTAATAAACCAAAGAAAAACAATCAATAGACTGTATTTCATCTAAATTAAATTTTTCCTGTTAAGAGGACAGAGATAAGCAAGACATAAGCTGGGAGAAAGTATCTGCACATCAAATCTAATCAGTAGAATCCTTAAAAACAACCCCGAAAACTCATGAGGAAAAAGGCAAACTATCGAATTTAAAAATGGGCAAAGGGCCTGAAGGTTATTTCCAAAGAGAATATAAAGATGTCAAAGATTTCTCTATCAGAAAATTAGGACAATATTGATCATTTCAGCTGGTTGATGGGGTGTTGTAACACTGGATCATCGACATATAGTTGGTGGGAATAGTTTCTTTAAAAAAAAAAACCAAACAACTAAGCATATACTTATCATATTATTCATCAGTTATACTTGTGAGCACTTATCCCAGAGAAATAAAAACTTCTATGTGCATAAAAAGTTGTTTGTGTTGCTTCATAACAGGTTCATTTGTTTTGTTTTTGGTTGGTTGTGGGGCTTAAACTCTTGGCCTGGGCGCTGTCCCTCAGCTCTTCAGCTCAAGGCTAGTGCTCTACCACTTGAGCCACAGCGCCACTTCTGGCTTTTTCTGCTTATGTGGTGCTGAGGATTCGAACCCAGGGCCTCATGCATGCAAGGCAAGTGCTCTACCACTGAGCCACCTTCCCAGCCCCATAACAGGTTCATTTGTACAGTCAAAAACTGCAACAACTGCCAGGTGCTGGTGGCTCTTGCCTGTAATGGAGGAGCTACAGAAGGAGGTACTCAGGAAGCTGAGAAAGTCTGTGAAGGCAGGAAAGTCTGTGAGACTCTTATTTCCAATTAACCACCAGAGGACTGAAAGTGGTGCTGCAGCTCAAAGTAGTAGAGCAAGAGCCTTAAGCAGAAAAGCTCAGGGCCAGGTCCTGAGTTCAAGCCCCATGACTGGAAAAAAAAACCTGCAACAACCACAACTGTATCAAATATGTTTATGAATAAACCATTCAACCACATTCTCACAATGCACACATTGAAAACAACGACTGATACACATTAACAATAGATGATATACAAAACCGTAGACATGGAGATTGGTTACCTGGGCTGGAGGAGGGTGAAGTGTGGGAAGGAACTATAAGGGCATAATGGTTGCATCTTACTTAATGCAACTTTTTCAAGAGTCTGCTATTAATTTCAGGGGTGTTTCTATGGATGTATATCTCTACATATATGTGTATATCCCTCGCTCTATACACATATATGTATACACGTATGTACATGTATGGGTATGCATGCTCATGTGCACACACATGCATTCTAAATGTAAATGTACATCTGTGCATGCGTACATATACACTTGGAGAATTCCAAGTGACAGAAAGGTGTGACACAGTTCAACTGGCGTTGTTTTCTTTCTGAGGACTTTATTCACATCCTACGAGGATGTGTGCCTTCAATACCCCATCTATTCACAAAGGCTTCGTGGGGGCTGATGATACCACAAAACAGTCCAGAAGACCAGAATAAAATCCGAGTAACGGAAGACAGCATGGACAGGCAGGCAATTATACGAATTAGTACTACTTGCTGACCTAACCTGGTGGCAGGACTGAATCCCACAGTATCTCATTTAATCTACGTATTTACCTTCGTCTGCTGATAACTTTCCCACCCGGGAATCGAACCCCGCAGGACTCTGATCCAGCAGGGCCCTGAGTCACCAACGGGGACTACAGGTGTGTCTGCTATGGAGACCGCGACCCCCACCCATAGGACCGCGAGGCCGGGAGCCAAAGCACGACGTGGTCCCCAAGGGCTTGTTTTGGGGCTGCGGGTGGGGAGGAGGACGCCAGCCCCGGCAGGCCTGGGGGGGCTCGGGGTGGACGGGTGCTGGGGTGAAGGGTGTCCTGGGTGACGCTGCAACTCGGGGGCCGTCGCGCTGCACGACCACGGGAACGATCAGCATCCTCCCTGCCCCCGCCACCCCGGCCCGACCGCGGACACCTCTCTCCTGACCCACAACCCCACGGAGCAATGAGAAATCTTCCCTCTGGGACTTAGGAACCGGCCCCAGCCCACTCCTCCCTTAGACCCCCAGGCTCACGCACCTGCCTCCGCAGTCTCCACCCCAGTCTCCCGGCCTCTCGAGCGCTGGTTTGCTATTGGTTAACACCGCTGCCCCGTTAGCTCTGCGCCCAGTGTGAGTGGCGTAAATCTGCTCCGCTCGAGTTTAGTCCCGCCCTGTCCTCCCGGGCCACGCCCCTACGTGACGTCACGCGGTGCCGCAGCTCGCCTGAATCTCCGTCGCCGCTTTCTCCAAACGGAGACCGCCGAGTTTGGGGCGGGGCAGCGTGAGCTCCGGATGGACCACGTGCCTCTTGACGTAGCGCGACGTCGCACTCCTATTCGCAGTTTCCTGGGAAAAAGGGTGGGGACTGATGACGTAAAGGATGTCCCGCCTTCTACGCACAGCCGCCGCGGAGGGGAGAAGGGGCGGGGCCGCGTAGCATCCGCGCCATCAGTCCTCAGGTGGCGGCCCGGTCCGTGTTGTATATGGTTTTCCCAGCCAAGCGGTTGTGCTTGGTGCCATCCATGGAGGGCGTGCGCTGGGCCTTCTCCTGTGGCACTTGGCTACCGAGCCGAGCCGAATGGCTGCTGGCGGTGCGATCTATCCAGCCCGAGGAGAAGGAGCGCATTGGCCAGTTCGTCTTCGCCCGGGACGCCAAGGCAGCCATGGTACTCCAGGGCTTTGGTATCTAGCACCGAGGAAGTCGATGTCGGGGGCGGCGGGCTGGGCTGGGCGGAGACCCACCTTCCGTCCCGGCCGTGGGTCCCAGTCTCCTACGGCCTGTGGGGGGCCGGGGCGGGACCGGCCGGCCTGCGGGGCCCGGGCGTGCGGCCTGCTCCCCGCGTTGTCAGCCGCCGGGCCCGGCCCTGCGCACCCCCGCGAGACCCTGCGAACCGCGGAGCGGGGCCCCGAAGGCCTACGAGTGACAGTGTTTTCCCCCGTGGTGAATACTTTCATGATCATTTAGTTAGGGCTTGAACTCAGGGCCTGGGCTCTGTCCCCGAGCTGGTTTTTGCTCAGAGCTGGCGCTCTACCACTTGAACCACGACTCCACTTCTGACTTCTTTGAGAAAAATAATTGGAGTTGAGTTTTACAGACTTTCCTGCCCGGGCGAGGGCTGGCTTGGAACTGCAGTCCTCAGCTCTCAGCCTCCTGGATAGCGAGGACTGAGTCAGGCACTTTGATTTTATTTTATTTTTTAATGTTACCAAATTAATCCCAGCACTCTCCGAACCGCTAATGTACATGTGAAACCCTGGAAAACACTGACAGTGTGACTTAACTGCTCCCAGTTCTGTGCGTGGTGAGACTGGGAGAGGCCTAGGCCAGCCTGTTAACAAATTCAAGCCCAGGTTGTGAATTTCCTGGCTAGATAGCTTGGGAAATGCTATTTAAAAAAAAAAGTGTGTATTTTAATATGTTTTCGAGCAACACATGGGAATTGCATTTCAAAATAAGCATCTTAATTGTGTAGCTTGAAATAATCGCTGATCACTGTCACTTCCAAGATGTGTTTTTCTTGAAATTATTGGTACCTTTAAATCAAATATATACTAGACTTTACACACACACTTTTTTTCTTCTCCCCCTGTGTTGGGGCTTGAACTCTGGCTTTGGGCGCTGTCCCTGAGCTTCTTTTGCCCAAGGATAACTACCACTTGAGCCACGGGGCCACTTCTGCTTTATCAGTGATTAATTAGAGGTAAGAGTCTCATAGACTTTCTCTCAGGGGCTGGCTTGGATCCTCAGATCTCAGCCTCCTTGAGTAGCAGGATTACAGGTGTGATCCATTGACACATGGCATTGTTGATGTTTTTTGAAGGCATATTGGGTGAATGTTTATGACACTCCTTATGGTTTATAAGGAATGGGAAAAAAAAGTGAATTGGCAAATCTTTTTAAAGTTACTGTTTTAGTGGAAGGCTAAAAATCTGGAAGGATATTTTCAAAACAACCATATGTGTTGTCATTTCATATCCTTGAGAGAATTTTTGTGCATTTTTAGTGATTTTTTAATGGAGGTGTGAGTGAATGGAACAAAATGGGTTATGCCTTTCTAATTTTTTGCAGCTAAGTGATAGAGGCTGTTGAAAACTTGTATGTGTGTGGATGTAAGTATAATAGGCCTTCTTGCAACATTTTTTAATAGAAAATCTAGAAACTGAGAAATAGTCAATGTTAGAAGTTAGTTTATATACTGTACCCCAATACTACAAAATGTTTTGCTCTAATTAACAGTCCAAATCGATACATAAAAACATGAAATAATCCTCAATACTTAAAGCACATAGATAGGTAATTACTAAGAAATGTGATATGCATGTAATATATATGTACTTTCAAAACTTTACAAAGTAAATGTATAATGTATAATTACAAAGTAATGTATAATGATGTTTAGTAATGTCCATATATAATTAATGTTTTATATACTTAACAGGCTGGTCGTCTGATGATAAGGAAATTAATTGCAGAGAAATTGCATATTCCTTGGAATCATATTCGTTTGCAAAGAACAGCAAAGGGAAAACCAATTCTTGCAAAGGACTCATTAAATCCTTACCCCAATTTCAACTTTAACATCTCTCATCAAGGGGACTATGCTGTGCTTGCTGCTGAACCTGAGCTTCAAGTTGGGATTGATATAATGAAGACTAGTTTCCCAGGTAATGTTACGTTTTTATTATGTAGAAGTTGAAGTTAAGCACCTTGATATCTCAGTTGTTAATTATTGTGTAATTGCAGGCTGGGAGATATACTAAAGATATTCAGTATACAACAGCATACATCTGAAAAGGATATTTTCCCCTTAATATCACCAGATTTCTACAAGAACAAGAAATTATACATTATTAGGGATACATGTAATGCATTGCCCAGAAGTAAAGTTTAGTTTTTATTTTTGTTTTGATGGCACTGGGGTTTGGGACAGAGGACCTCATCTTCTCACTCAGCTCTCTTGCTCACGGATGGCACTCTTACCACTTGAACTAAATCCCCAGTTCAGCATTTTGCTGGTTAATCGAGGATGGAGTCTCACCATTTTTTTTGTGGGTTTTTTTCGGGGGGGGGGAGGGGTTTGGCTTTGAACTTTGATCCTCTAGATCTCAGCCTCCTGAGTAGCTAGGATTTCATGTGTGTGTGAGCTGTCAGAGCTTGGCTAACTTGTAAATTTTTGTAGCTTTGAGCTGTTCTTGAGATTTTCTAAAATCAGAAAGGTAGAAGCCATTAATCCTTAAGAGCACAACTATACTGTAAAGATTGGCTCAACAGATTAATACTTGCCTGGCCGTAGTGCCTGTGGGAAACAGACTTTATTACCATTTTACTTGGTGTGCATTGTTGATTTATGATTAAGACTGAATAAATAAGTAACCACTGATTGAAACTATTTTTTTGTCAGTCATAGGTCTTGAACTCAGGGCCTAGGTGCTATCCCTGAGCTCTTTTGCTCAAGGGTAGTACTTTGAACCACTGCTTCACTTCTGGTTTTCTTTTTCTTAATATATATTTTTTTATTGTAAAGATACTGTACAGAGGGGTTACAGTTACATGAACGAAGTAATGAGTCCATTTCCTGTTGAGCATTGTTACACCTTCCTTTGTTTTTTCCTACCATTCCTTCCCTCCCCAACCCCCCCCAAAGTTGTAAAGTTCGTTTTCAATATACTGTCTTGTACATCTCATTATTACAGTGAGTCATCCTGAATCCTTATTTCAGCTTTTTGTTATTTTCCTTCCCCTCCCAAAATTAGAAAAATGTATATACAAGATGCAGGACACTGGAATCAAATACAGGGATATACAAAGAAACAAGCAAAACAAAAATCACATAGTACATTATAATTACATTAAAAAGAACAGCAACAAAGATAAAACCTCTTGTGTCCCTATCTTGGGGTTCATTTCATTTAGCATCAGGTTATATGGTCATATGTACATAGCTTCTGGTTGTCCTAGACATATGCTAGTTATTGCAGATAAGGGAAACCATAGGGCCTATGTTTCTGGCTTGCTTCATTTAATACAATTTTTTCCATGTGGTTTTCTAATAGTTAACTGGAAACATGAGTCACAGAGTTTCATACCTAGGCTGGCTTCAAACCTCAATCCTCATCTCAGCCTCCTGAATAGCTAGGATTCAGGCTTGAGCCATTAGTTCTTGGCCTAATTGAGGCATTTAGTTGAGAAGGTAGTAGAGCAAAAAAGGAAGATTCCATTTTCTTCTAATGTTTTATTCAACTTTTTGTTCCTCCCAGCTTTTCTGATTGATCTTCTTTGATTAATCACAATTATTTAATCACAATATATAAGTGTGCCCTCTTCCTTCTTTTGCTTGTTCTATCACCAGAAAGCTGTCACTGTGTCCACTGACACATAAAGGAGATTTTTTTAAATAGTTACTTTTGAGTTACGATTTCATAAATCAGGTGTGAGTACAATGCTTCTGGGGCATTTTCATTCTTTATTTCACTTTTACCCTCCCCTCCCTCCTTACAAGTTACATCCTTTAGATGTTCAGAGGAATTATACCTTTGTAATCCTCCCCTTCATGTACCCTCCTTTAGTTAGTTTGGGTGGAAATACAAAACTCCATGTACAAGTTCTGATATATAGTTGTATTTTAGCTCTAGCTTCCACTTATACAAGAACGTGCACCATTTATCTTTCTGAGGTAGGCTTGATAAGAGGAGGTATTTTCTGGTTGTCACTAGAATTATTACCATGTAATGGATTTAGTATTACTTGTAGGGTGATCTGTTTCTTTGGATGATTTGACTTGCTTGTGCTTATTAGTATAGGTGAGGAAAGTGTGTTTAAAACAGTCTGTTTGGGGGAAGGCATCAATAGTATATTGAAAGAAACAAGTGATGGATTTGATAATCCATCATCTTGAGTGAAAGTCTCAGGTAGGAAATTGGAAAGTCTTTTTCCTTGTTGCCTTTGCCATGTTCACTAAGGTAAGCCATTTCTTTCCCCCATCACCCATTGTTGGTGGCAGGGCAGGAGAGATTATAATGATAGCTCTAGAAAAGAAAGTTTTTCTCCTAGGTGTATGTCCCTTGTCAAGTAGGTCATGGGAACTTTATACAAAAGTAATAGTTACTAGAACATAGGAGAATTGTGTATCTGAAGGAAGGATATCTTTTTAAGCTTAGAAGAGTAAGAAGAAACCATAAGATTAACCACACAATGTACTTGGGGAAAACATTTCAAAATCTGATGAAACAGTTGGTGAAAGGGGATATATGTTTCATAATAACTACCTCAACAACCTTAAAGCTAACATTTATTGAGTACTTTACTTTTTATACTACCTAACTCCTTTCCTCTAGAGATGTCAAGTAAGTAATATCACTAAGAATGATGCTGGAAGACCAGGTTCCCAGGGCTTATGCCTAGGTGTAGGATGGACATTCCCATTTCAAAGGGAGAAAAAAGTTGGAAGGAAAAATCAGTAGCTCTCTGGTCTTACTATTTCTTATCATTGCAAAACATATATTTAATATCCAACATTACCTTCCTTAAAGATAAAAGCTATAAGATGAAGGATCAATCTCTATTAAACGAACTCGTTTTCCATTTATCTTACATATAAATATATTTACTAAGTTCTTAAATGTTCAATCAGATGACTAAATAGAAAACTGACATACCTGAATGTGTATAGTATTATTAGGAGGATTGCTAATTTATAAGTCCAATAACTATACATAGTTTAAAGGACCAGTTTATTTTTCTACTATGCCTAAGAGATTTTCCTTTATTATTATTTCCATAACCTTTAATTTATTATTACCTTAAAGTTACCTTGAAAGTATGTCACAGTTATTATTCTCCTTATAAATTCTGAAAGACAGCAGGCCTTCCATAATGGGTTTGCAAGAAAAATCATGTATCCTAGTATCCAGAGTAGGTAGAACACTTGATGCTTTTATTTTTATGTCTTTAGTTTCTTTACTGACTTTTCCTGATTTTTCTGGTTTATTCCTCATTTAATATCATAAAAGATAATGGAAAATGGAAGCATTTGCACAAACTAAAAGCCTTGAGTGTAGATTTATTTCTTATGATTTCCAATGATTTTTAAACTATACGCTCGATAGAATATTTGCAAGCTGTGGTTTTCCCTCATAATGCCACAGTGTGGTGCTGTTGTGCTTTGGCTTAATAGTTACAAAATTATATGTTCCTCATGCTGTCATATTTCTTATTTTGTGGATTAGATGTCTCAAAAGTATATGAACATGTGTTCATATTGGGAACTTTTAGACGTAGTTAATGAGTTGTATGATTGCTTGGTTGTGATTGTGTAATCAGTTTTTTAAATAAGCATACATATTTAATTTTTCTCTTGATTGCCTTATATTTAGTTAAAACTGAAAAGGCTTCTTAGAGGTTATAAAATGAAAACTTGAAGAAATCAACAAAAGGATATTGTAAAGTCATGACAGGCACATCTTTTTAACTTTAGGAGTTTGGGATTTTTTGTAAAGACTACAGTTCCACTTAAATAATATTGTCTTCCAAATCCAAATTAAGCTGGACCTTCTATTATCATATATAATATTTATTACAGTCCATTCAAGAGGAAACAGTTTATTGCTCATGTGCTTTAGTCAGATATAGTAATTTTTGGAAGCTTATTTTCTTTTTTTAGGTGTTCTTTAGCCTGCTCGTGCTAGGTATACAGGAATAAAGCAGTTTTCATTGAGTGGCTTCTACTTATTCTCAGTAAGGAAATGAAAAATAAGCTATAGACCATCAAAAAGATCCATCCATTGACCCCAAAGGATAGGACTGTTAACATCGCAGTTTAATATTTCAGTGCTTAAAAAATGAACAGGAACTTTTATTGTGACCTAAAGTATCACATAGGAACATCAGAAATGTTTTTGAAGACTATAAGACATCTGAATTTGGAGTAATGACCTAAGTACTAGAGAGATACTTGGTTACTATTGGAGAAATTATGCTCTGTAAAGGCAGGGTATGTTTTGTTCATCATATTCCTACATCTAGCACTTCAATGTTTTTAGAATTCTAATTGCTGAATTCCATGGGGTAGTTAATGATTACATTCCAGTAATTCAGTTACAGCATTTAACATTTTTTCCCCCCAGACTTAATTCTTTCTATAAGAAATGCCTATAAAGAATGAGGTATTAAGGGGGAGGCTAGTATGAGAGGTTGAATGAATGAATAAATATGGGAATAGAGGACAAGTAGAGCAAGCATACACAATGGACCTATGTGATAAAGAGTGGGAAATGTGCCGTGAGTGGGGATGGGAGTGAACAGACGGGTTGGGGGAGAATGAGAGAAGAGGTGGCTCTTACTCAGGAACACTGGACACTTAGGTGGACATATTAAATTGTAACCCCCCCATTTACAACCTTTTGAAGTTCAGAAAAGAAGTGAGTTGGCAGCTGTCTCTTTAAAAATCGTAGCCAACTAGTTGGTAGTGCCATGTTTGGAGTTGAGTATTTTTTAAAAAAAAACTTTATTGTAAAGATGCTGTATAGAGGAGTTACAGTACATGAGTGAGTACAGTTCTTGTTGAGCATTGTTACCCCCTCCTTTGATGTTCTCCCACTATCCCTTCCCTCTCCCACCTCCTTCACTTCTCTACCCCCTTCCGGTCCCTCCCCCCCCCCAAGTTGTAAAGTTCATTTCCAATATAGTGTCTTACAGCTATCATTGTTGCAATGGGTCATCTTATGTCCTTGTTTCATTGCTTTGTTATTCCCCTTCCCCTCCCCACAAATTAGACAAATGTATATACAAGATTCAGGGTACCAAAATCAAGTACAGTGACAACAGGGGATATACCATAGGGGGAAGAACATACAAAGGAAACAAAAAAAAATCACATAGTACATTAAAAACAACAACAACAAAGAAAGAGCTCTTGTGTCCATATCTTAGGGTACATTTCGCTTAGCATTATCTTACATGGTCATATGTACATAGCTTTTCTGCTCATCTGATAACATTATCTTAGACATATACTAATTATTGCAAATGAGGGAAAACATGGGATCTATATTTCTTTGGGTCTGACTTACTTCACTTAATATGATTTTTTTCCAAGTCTTACCATTTCCTAACAAATGGGGCAGTGTCATTCTTTCTGAGAGAAGTATAGCATTCCATTGTATAGAAATGGATGTCGGGTAGGGTTAGGGTTAGGAAAAAAAAAAAAGAAATGGATGTTGGGGTAAATCAGCTACATTCACAGAGCCTGTACTGGGACTCACCTCCAAATGGTTTTCTGGGAAATAATGCAGTAACAAACTAAAGATAAAAGATACAGAACATTTAGGAAGTAACTTAATAAATAAAAATAAACATTCATCTCTTCATCTGACAAATGTTTCTGTTTCCAAACCTTGGATCTATTATATGCCTAATGTACAATGTCAAGAACTATGATATGTTTTAAACTATTAATGTTAATGTATTGCATAATTGTATTATATTTGTACATACTCTGCATATTTGTGGAATAAAAGAATGATATAAAGTAACTGTCTAGAGGTAAAGATGAACATATAATCTTAATGTTTTGGAAAAATAGAGAAAGCTTACCAAGTGTTTTGTTCTGTGTTTTAGTTTAGTTCTGAAAATCTAATCTTTTGAGTTGTATCTCTTATTTTCCACTTATTTTTCCAATACTACATAATATATTGTTGTCTTTGGGATATTGGAGTTTAAAGATAGATTTAAGAAGAAAATAACTTCACAGAAACAACTATACAACAAAATTAAATTTGTTTCTCTTTGAAGAAACTGTTGGAAGATACTTGCAACAAAAGAATTACTTCCTTACAACTCCATTTTGGGGAGTGTTTCTTGTGGATTTCTGAGAAGTTTTTCTATTAAATATAAGAAATTTGGGCTAAGAATGTTACTAAGGTGTAGAACACTTGCCTAACACAGGAAAGGCCCTGGATTTGATCCTTAGCATCACAAGGAAAATAAATAAAATGAATCAATTAAAAAAGGAACTTTGATTTAGGTATTTAAAATTTACCACAGGAAAGAAGCCTAAGACAATGGATTTGGCTGCTAAATTTTATCACAGCATTGAAAAAGTAACGTCATTTGGCACAACTATATATGCGTTTCGGTTTATTTAATAATAGCTTATAATTCTATTGATTCCTCTTAAAGTACTCTTCTGTGTCTAGGCTAACCTGCATTTTATGGTAGACTATTGCCTTCATTCAGCCTTACCTGGATTTTCTGATATTTTGTTCTTGTTCTTGTCTTTTTGTTCTTGTTTTTAATAAAACAGCTATTTTTAATTCTATATTTTCTACTTGACAGGACGTGGTTCAATTCCAGAATTCTTTCATATTATGAAAAGAAAGTTTACCAACAAAGAATGGGAAACAATCAGAAGTTTTAATGATGAATGGACTCAACTGGATATGTTTTACAGGAACTGGGTATAATTTTTTTCTAATTTTAAATACAAAGATCTATAGTGGCTCCATTACTTTTCTCTAAAAGTAGGAGTAAAAATCCTTTGGTTACCGCATAGTACTATGGAGTGCTCCAGGTAACTGAGTGATTACCTGAGAGCTTTAATGATTTTTATACACACAGTATTACATTATAATAACATTTATTTGGAGTAAATAATATATATTTTGAGCTCAATTAGAAGATACTTGTTCTTTAACTTAGTTTTCTTATCAGTCCTGTGGGGAGGAAAATGCTGTTTTGTCATTACATTTTACACATGAGAACATAGGCACAGAACGCTTAGAGTGATTTTTCCAGAATGTCACATGCATAGTTTGTTTCTATGCTACAATTTGGACAGAAAAAAAAATGTAGCCTACAGCCATAACATGGTATATAGCTAGAGATCCAGATCTGTTGGGACTAGAGATTTTTATGAACAACTTTACCTATTTAATTCAGAGAACAAAATGTCTGTATCTTAGGCACTGAAAGAGAGCTTCATAAAAGCCATTGGTGTTGGACTTGGATTTGAATTACAGCGCCTTGAATTTGATATAGCTCCATTAAACCTGGATATAGGCCAAGTTTATAAAGAAACACGTTTATTCCTGGATGGGGAGGAAGAAAAAGAATGGTCCTTTGAGGTAAGACAATCCTGTATTCTTTCCTGTATAAGATTAGTATGGGGTGGCTAGTTATTGAATTTATTGTTGTTGTAAAGGTGATGTACAGAGGGATTAAAATTTAATAGGACCTGAATTGCATGCTTGATGCGATAGAGAACGCTCGAATGATGTGTCACAATAAGTTAAGTAGACTAGGAAAGAAATGGAGGCCCTGTAGTAGGGCTTTGTGTGGGAGCAGCCGAAGGTAGTTGGTATTGGCTCTGTCATGATGAGGGGATTTTTGAGAGATTCAGACTTAGGATGCTAGATCACACATGGGGAATCATTAGCAGCATTAAAAGATTTTTGGCCTCTTTCTGCCGTTAGTAATCCTTGGATGCTAATGACTCATTAAAGCCAAGAAGACATGTTTCTAGGCTGCTAATCATGATTTAGTTACTGAACCTCAGAATGAGCTACAAGTAGGGCTGAAGTACTCTGCTTATTTTATCACTTACTTTTGCCTTCTTATGTCTTGGATTGTTTTCCCTCATCTTTGAGTTTCATTCTACACAGCAGCCTTCTCAGTTTCTCTGATCTGATCAGGAAACATGGCTGCTGCCGCTCATGAAGCTTACAGTTAGAAAACTCAACTGATGAATTCCCTTTCTCTTCCAAGCCCCAAAACCCTGGAGAAAGGATTCCCTGACTTAGCTTCTAGACCAGTCAGTGTGGCCAAGGAAGGGGTCTGCTGTGATAGGTCCTGTGCTTGTTAAGTGTCAAGGGCCCAACAAATGGGCTATATTATTATGTGGTCTTCTGCTATAATCACTTGAATAATATGCTGAGAAAGGAGGTCAGGTCTCCCGAAGATGGTAGTGAGTAGACGTGGTAGGAGACATGCTAATTTCCTCAAGAGAATGAAAAGAATGATAAAGTCCAGTTTGTGTTTTAAAAGAGCCAACTCACTTGGAATGGTATTTGGAGATTAAGGAAATGAGGTGTCAAAGATGTTAGGAGCTGGACTCTGGCTTATAGGATTGTTCATTGAGATGTAGGACAATGGATAACAAGTAGGGGTTAAGTTTGAGATAGCACTGAAGCACCCAAATGAAGATATCAAGTAGTCCAGTGAAAAGGACAGCTGAGTTAATAAGATGCTGTATAACCATTAACCTGGTGAGGGTAATTGAAACCACAGGGTTTGTTGTTGAAGCTATGAGATTACATAAGGAACAACTGTAAATTGAATGTACGAAGAGAAGCTCAGCTTGAAGCCATTTAGAAGAGAGAAAGGCCTGGGTCAGAGCCTGAGAATACTCGTATTTATGGAAGAAGATAAGAAAGAGAGTTAACTAAAATGATAAGATGTAAAATGAGAGAACAGTATCAGGAACTAGGGGAATAAAAGTATTTTGCCAAAGAGATTTGCCAAAAACTGTTACTATGGAAGTAGAGATGTGGCTCAAGTGGTAGAGTGCTACACTTGAGCAAAAAAGCTCAAGGACAACATCCAGGCCCTGAGTTCAAATTCCAGGATCCCCCCGCCCCCCAAACCTGTTAAGACAGGAAGCAATTCTGTCATTTAAGGAGTTTTGTTCCATGTCATATAAACAGAGTACAAGAGTTTTGTTTCATCTGCCTTTTTTGGCCATCATTTTTCTATATATACTCCACAGGGTAGCCAAAACACAACCTGCTAACTCCTACTATCCTAATTAGAGATGAGGTTTAGTGAATTTATTTGCCCAGGCTGGCCTTGAACAGAGATTCTCTAGATCTCAGACTCTGAGTAGCTAGGATTACATATGTGAGCCAGTGATCATTAAGAACCATCAAATTAAAAATGAGCATTATTTCAGATTACTGATGCTATAATACACAAAGGCAAATTACTATTAACAACTGAGTACAAAGTTTTATCTGGGTTGTCTATTATTTGACTTAGAGAAGGAGAAGGAGGGACTAAGGAGACTTCAAAAAAGTTAAACTATCTAGATTTATATATTTAATAACCTGTATTTACTTGCCTTTCATATTTTAGGAAAGCAAAATAGATGATCACCACTTTGTTGCCGTAGCTCTTAGGAAACCTGATGGATCTAGATATCAGGAGGTAAAGTTTCTTTGGCTTTTTTTGGTTAGAGATTGTGGTGGATTTTTTTTTGTTGCTTGTTTTTTGTTCCAAAGAACATGTTATGTGCTTGTTATACAAAAAAAGTGCTGCAAAAAAAATTGGTATTACTTCATACTTCCTATCAAAATTCACTATGTTCACTATTTGAGTCATGTTTAACAGGAGTTTATTTTTGGTGAAATTGGGGCTGTATTGAATATAAAGGGTGAGTAATAGCATTACCTTGAAAATGGAACTTCCTTTCCTCCTTAAAGTAATACCCTATGGTCAAACACGTGGGAGACTGTATCATAGCATGCCATATGTTACTGTCAGTTCATTGATACACTTTCTTCACAGAATCTGAAGGTAATTTTATATAGTGTATTTGGTCTGCCTATGTTTTGACTGTGACCTGTCATAGGAGGTCAGGTATAGACTTTTTCATTTGTGGAGTTATGTTGGACTTAAAGCTTGGATTTATGGACCATTTTAGATTTCAGATTTTCTCATTGGGGTGCTTGACCTATATTAGAACATTAAAGGATAGGTTAGGGTTAGGTTCTTGAACAAAGGATCTATTTCAGAATAGAAATGAGTTTAAATTTCATGTTAAGTAATTTCCTAAAGATATGTTATTAGACAAATAATATTTCTCAGAAGGTTACTGGTGGACCACTTCTTGCTAAAATTACAGATTTGGGGATCCCTTTACCTTAAGGTTACTGGTTTGTACTTTTTGGATGTTAGCTGTAAGACATTTGCATTAACTTTTATGTACAAAAAGTTGGAGAACCATGCTTCCTGTTTCATTATTTTTATTTGCTATATTGGCAATAGTAACATAGAAGGCAACAATACCTGGTTATAATTTAATATGTTGTAATTTTCTACATTGTAATTTAATACTACTTCAGTGTAGTTTGCTCTTATGAAACCAATCTTAAGGTTAATATGTAATGAAACACTTATTTTTTCTTTTAGGTCCCTGCTCAGGATGATTCTAAGCCATCCCAGAGGCAGTTCACTATTCTTACCTTTAATGATTTAATATCATCTGCTGTTCCCATGACACCTGAAGACCCTTCATTTTGGGACTGTTTTTGCTTCACAGAAGAAATTCTAATACGAAATGGCTCTAAGTCATGATACGATTCCCTACGTAGAAAAGGAAAGTGAAAATTGTTTGTAATCTCCCAAATTCACTAAAAAAAATAAATACTTGATACTATCAGACTTCACAACCAAGTTTTTAAAAATACCCCAAAACTCTTAGTACTACAAAAGAGAACTCCAGTTCAGCACAGCCCAGTAGAATTTATGTTTACCTATTCCAGTCCAAATTGCATTGTGTTGAGGGATATGAAAAGGGTGATGATACATGTGCATTGTAAAAAAAAATAAAAATGCAAATATGATCAAGGAAGCATTTCAATCCTCTATTTCAGATACCTACTCTTAAAACTTTGGTATCTTCCCGGACTGTTTTCTTGATCAAAAGAATGCATATTAACAGGGTCTTTTTTTTTTTTTAAGGGAACATATTTCTTTGGGATTTAAAAAAAAAACTACATCCCCTGCTCATAACATCTCTATTACATAAATGTGTTGGTTCTAAAGTACTCTTGTATGACTAATACAAGTTAGGATGCTCTTAAGGAGAGATTTTTATTTTGCCTAACACCAAGTTCTGAGGTGATATTAAGGACATCTTGGCCTCAATTTATTGAGTTTGCCTTAAGCTCATCCTCTTCCTATATCCTAATAACTGCTGCTATAACTCAGTTTTTTACCTTCGTCAAATTACATCTACAAGACCACTTCTTCTATAATGTTGATTTTACCAGGGAGGAAGACATTCCTCCCAAACCCCCAGATTTCCCCCATCCACTCATGTCTAGTTGCAACATGTGACCATTTTCATCATTAGTAGACTCTTAGAAAGGAAGATGTTAAGGCAGGTGTAGGAGAATGGTATTGAGGTGAAGCTTCCTTCCTGCCGTAAGAAAATTGTGCCAGAGTATCCTTGTTTTCTTCCGGGTTGAACACTTTTATTGTCTCCATTTTATTACTCTAAGCAGTGGTGCAGTGAAAACCTTTGTTCGTATTGAAGTACATGCTTAATTATGCTCTCAAGGAAGCTTTTAGTGGAATGACTGGTTAAAAAGGCTTAACATTTTTAGAGCATTTGCTAAGTATTAGCTTGTTCTTCACAAAGGCTGTCCAAGTTATACTTCAAGTTGTTAAGTGAACATGTGACTACTACTCTGTACTCCCTGGGCAACTATATAGATTTTTTTTTTCTGTGCCTTTATAAATGAAAAGTTGGTCATTTTTAAGATTTATATTTCTTTCATCACAAATGAGTTTGGTATGTCAGTGTTGTTATCAGCTCTTTGTATTCATTTTTTTTTCTGAGTTTCTTGTTCATCGCTTTAGTGGGTAGAACTTAAAGTGCAAACATAATATATTAAGATGTCAAGACCATCATATTGATGACAGAATCTCTTATGTAGCTGTAGTGCATGTCTTGGGAACTTAGCCTAATTGTTAAATACCAAGAACTAAAATAATGTCATTGTTTCTGTTACTAACATTAAAAATTGTGTGTAAACTGTATAAAATTAGATACTTAGGAAAAAAGTTACAGTATGGTTTTTTGTTCTTAATTTTATCAAGTGTGGTCAGTTATGCCACGCATAATAAATAACATTATAGATGACCAAGGAAGATTTACCTGAGTGTAATAGTGATATGAAAAACACCTGTCTTGTCATTGTAATAATAAAATGATAAACAGTTCCAGAATTTTTATGATCATGACAGTATGCTAGCTTTTGGTTTTACATTTTTCTGTTTTTAAATCAAGTTATACATGCACATCGTTTCAAAACAAATAGATCCATATTTTACTTTTACTGAAGAAAAATACTACTACTATGACTGCCTCCTTTATTTAACTGTCCTTAGGACAAGCAGTTTCACCTCTTCTCACCACAGAGGATTTTTTTTTTTGAGACAGGTTCTCATTATGCATCTCACTATCCTGGAACTCACTGTGTAACTCAGATCTGCCTCCGACTCTGTATTCTCCTGCCTCATCTCCTGAGCTGGTATTAGAGGTGATGACCAATCACTGGACCTGGCCACTTCCAACTCCAAACTGATTTGTTGTTACTTTTAATTATCTTAAGTAACTTGCATTTATTGCTTTCACTCATATTTTCCATTTGATTACCAATATAAAGCTTCTTGCTAACATTGCACACACTCCTTTTTTTTTTGTTTTGTTGTTTTTTTTCAGGTTGTGGGGCTTTTACCTAGGGCCTGGGCCAAGTCTCTCAGCTCTTTTGCTCAAGGCTAATGCTCTACCCCTTTGAGCCACAGCATCACTTCTGGTTTTTTGATGGTTAATTGGAGCTAAGTCTCACAACTTTCTTGTCCAAGCTGGCTTTGAACCATGATCCTCAGATCTCAGCCTCCTGAGTAGCTAGGATTACAGTTGTGAGCCACCAGCTTCCAGCCATATTCTCCTTTTATCCTCTAGCAGAATTACTGTCATTCATTGTCTGTATTACTGATTACTCTCAAGACTTTGTTGATATTCATGGTGTGTTGTTTTTTTGTTTTTGTATCTCAGGATTGAAGCAGATGCAGCTAAAGACTGCTTCCATTTGATCATCCTTTCTTCTCCAGAGATAACTTTTATCATACTTGTAATTTTATTGTGTATATGAGTATATACTCTTAGTGCATACAGTGTGTGTGTGTGTGTGTGTGTGCACGTGCGCGCGTGCATGTGCTTATAATCCTCTTTTCTTAGGACTGAATTATTGGGATGGAATCACTGGGTCCTAGTTAAGAAGTAAAACTGGCAGAATAATTGAGCTCACTTCTCACTTAGAGGAGTGTTCTCAGTGGTTAACTTATAAAGTAGCAAGTGGGCACCTAGAGAATGTACTTTACCAAGTTTTTATAAAGAACATTAATAATCAGCCAATAAGCATATAACATAGAATATAAATGTGCCCACATTTTAAGTAAGAGTTTTTAATATAGTCACTGTCATTTTTTTTGTTTGTTTTTTGTTTTTTGCCTTTAGGGTCATTATTTAGTGGAAAAATTGAACTGGAACCAAAATTAGGAGAAAAGTAACATTCCATACTTAGGGAGTAGCACAAAATTTGTGCAATTTCTCACCCCCCCCTTTTACCCCATTCACCTTCAGGAGAGTACCCCATCTGTCAGCCCACCCCTGCTGGTCTGGGAGTGGTCAGCATTTGGTGAAAAGGAACCCATATGTTTGATGATCCTGATAATACCTCCCCTTTCTTTTTACTGTGATTTTCCGTTCCCTTTGAAACTCTTATGTGAGAAGCCTGCTGAGTTAGGCCTTTTCCCCTTCTCAAGACTAGTAGAACTTTCACTTTGGTCAATACTCTAGGAAGCCAATTTCCTTCTATGTTCAATGATAAATCAGACTTCCTATCCCTTGGGTTCTGCAAATGAAAGGGGCCATTAGGGTAAGACTGAGTGAAAAGGGAAAGAAGGCAGGATGATTATTCTTGCCTTTCTCCCTGCCATGCAGTAGTTTGGAAATAGCTACTTTCCTCAGCATCACAGTTTCCGATATAGCTCTCTCCTACACGTTTTCCTTGCCCTTTCATTTTAGGAATAGAAGCATCTTGTTTCTACTTAGCCAGTGTTGCTTCATGTCTTGTTGTTTCTTTTACTCGTCTACACTCTCCTTCAGATATTCCTTTTGGATATGCCATCTGTTTCTTGCAGCAACCTTGAATAATAAAACAATTTGTACCAAGAATAGCCCTAGGGAAGTGGGATGTTAGGATCAGGTTGCCTATGCATAGATAAATTCCTGAGGGAGAGGGAACAAAGAACACTTGTAATTGGTGGCGGGTGAGATGTCGCACCTCCACACATAGTACTCAAGTACATCTGTCAGACCACATCGTAGTCATGCATCACCCTGTCCTTTTACTACTCTAAGCTGGCCGTTTTTCACTTGGATGGTTGACACTGGAGTTTCATTGGACTCCCTACTTTTAATGGCTTTCTGTCCCAGTTAATTCTCCACATAGCAGCTACTGTGCTCACAGTAGAAGACAAGACTTCCTAGTACACGTAGAACCCTATCTGGGTCTCTACTCCCCGACTTCATTTGCACCTCCCCTCATCCTGTCCCTCTTCTGTAATCACACTGACTGCTATGCTACACACTCCTACTTTCCCTCTGTCTGGAATGTTCTATATCAGCATGGCTCACTTGGTCCTTCTACCACACATTCACTCAAATGTCCCCTCATTAGGGCATATTCTACCCTCTACTGTCCACACTTCCTAGCTCCCTTTCCTGCTTCTTCTTTCTGATACTACTATTTAACATGTCATGTATTTTACTTTCTTCATGGCTTTTTGCCCTGCTATAATCCCTATCAAACCAGATCTTAGCCTTCTGAGTGGGTAGACATGAGCCACTGGCATGTGACTTCAACATTATAGGTCATTGCTTTTATTGGAAGCATTGCACATGAACTTAAGGAAATGACAGAGCTTCAGTGATTACAATAGTTGACTTTGAAAGTCAGTTTAAATTAGGTGACTATTATTTTCACTTTGGGTATAGCTGATTTCTTAAAAATGGAAATTATCCTTTTCCTCATCGAGTTTATATAGTGAATACTAATCATGAAATCATTACCTTCACAGGAAGACAGTAGTCAGTACTTCTCATTTTGGTACACAGATGGAAATAGATTTCAGTGTGATTATTCCACATCCAAACTACTGCTCTGAATTTGGGGATGATAATCAAGTGGCCAATTATGAAATATTTTTATTGTTATTATAAAAGTAATATATGGAGGGGTTGCAGTTTCATAAGTCAGGTAATGAATACATTTCTTTTTGGACAGTATTACTCCTTCCTTTGCTCTCCTCAATGATAGCTTTTAAATTGGTCAGGACATGGAAGCACAGAAATCATGTTTTCATAAAGGAAGCCACTTCTTGGTCTTCAATTTCTGTGTTTACGTAGCTCCTAAATAAATAAATAAATAAAAGACTATGCCATTTTATCCAAATTTACTTTTGTTTAAAGCCAATGTATACTAAATGAACTACACTTCAGATAATCAACACATTTAAAGAATGGCATTTAGTGACTTAAAATAGGTCTAGAGTTACCCTGTATACAATGAAACATTTGCAGCAAGTAAGCATATACAATGCCTAGAAATAGTCTAGATCTTCAAGCTTGAATTCCTGCTGTTTTCTTAGGCATTCCTGTACAGTGAGTACGTTGACCATTAAGTTGAGTGAAGGTATTAATCATTGAATAACTTGAAAGCGATAGGAATATTGCCTAGTAAAATTTCATTTGTTTCATTGCTGAAAGTTTTGTTGTTGTTTGATTTGTGCCCATCCTGGGGCTTGAACTCAGGGCCTGGATTGTCCCTGAGCTTCTTTTGCTCAGACTATCATTTTACCATTTGAGCCACAGCTCTACTTCTGGCTTTTTTGGGAAATGGTTTGGTGGAGATAAGAGTCTCTTACCTGCCCAGACTGGCTGCAAACTGTGATCCTCAGCCTCAGGATTACAGGCATTGAGCCACTGGCACCCATCTTGAAGATCTTTGTTTTGTTTTGTTTTTAAATGATTGAATATTTGTGTATGCAGGATTTGTTAATCAAACTTGAATCATATGAATTAAAACCATTTTTTTTTGGAATCCAGCTGGACTTAGACAAGCCTAATCTTGGCACTTTTTTTTTTCTAAGATGGTCTGAGTATTTGTGTTCCTTAGGAAAAAAAAAATACAGATAAATACTGCTCTTTGAAGACAGTATTCATTTGGAACAGGGCATCTCAGAGTTTAAAAAAGAATGGCATGTGGTTTGGGTTTGAGGATGCAGCTTCACCACACTTGCCTTCACAGGGAACACATTTCACGTATTAAACACATCATGTTAATGAAACTGCCTCTTGCAAAACTGTCATCCTTTTAACTTTGAACATGATTAATTTACTAAGGGAAAAACGTATTTACCTCGTCCTAGACTTTAATCACATTTGTACTTAGAATTACCATTAAAATGGTCTTTCTCAAAATAGTTGATAAATTGTAAGTCAAGATACATTTATCTGTGTAGTTATCAAAAAGAAAAAAAATGTTCTCAAGGCAGTTAGTCCACATTTTACTGGAAAATGAATCTTTTATGTCCTTAGTTCACTTATGTTATATTCCAATCACTTTTGTTGCATGCTATTTTTAGGGAGTTTGCTAAAATGCCCAGTATTTGATCATTTAAAAGCCTAATGTTGAAGGACTCAGTCAGAAACAAGTACAGTATATTATGTCCAAAGTAATAATGCAGATTTTCTACCGTGTGAGTAATTGCTTTATTTCCCTCTTTCCTTTTAGCATCACAGGGGAATATGATTTTCTTCCTGATGGCCTTGAGGCAAGCATAAAAAGAACCAAATTTGTTTTAGAGTTCTGAGTTCATATTTATGAGGTTCTTAGGAAAGCCACTTAAATAAGAAGATTAGTGAAAACTCACCCTGGGTTTAGATTTTTCAACAAAATTGCTTTAGGAAACAGTTGATTCATCAGTTTGGTTTTGTAGACTGAACTACATTTTCTGGTTATAAGGAGGAGTTTTAAGTACCACAAAGTATCTCTTCAAGAATAAACTTTCAGTCCTGCCTATGTCTACATGTTAGAATTGTCTTTCTTGCAAACCAAATTAGCTTATGCTATTGCCTTGCTTGAAAAACAGGACAATCCCTTTTATCCCTTAGGTTCATGTATAACATCTACAATATGGCTTACAATAATCAGTACACTTCACTGCTTCCTAGAACCCCAAATCTGTTCCTTCACCTTTTTCATACCAACCTTTCCTGATCAGCATGCTCACTCAGATGATTTCTTTTTTTTTTCCTTAATAAGTTTTTTTATTGTGAAAATACCGTACAGAGGGGTTACAATTATGTGAGCAAGGTAATGAGTACATTTCTTATCGAGCATTGTTGCCTCCTCCTTTGTTTCCCCTTCCCATCCCTTCAGATGATTTCTATACTTTTCTTCTCTCCTCCAACAATGAAGACATACTGGATCGTTGCTCTCAGCTCTTGATCTTGCTCCATATTCCACTGGAAGTATGACATCTTTCAGAACCCCTCTCCTGAACCCTGCACTGCGCCCACCCTCTGATCTGTATCTGTAGCCAACCTCTTTGCCTTCCCTGCTGCTTCACAGAAGTGGAAGGTCAGCCTTATCTCCTGTGCCCTTACTTAGCATGTGACCAGGATAAAGTTTTCCTGGTTTCAAAATATTCCCAGAAAGAAGCATTACTTTTTCCAATAAAAAAATCCTAAAAAACTAAAGAACTTCTCTTGACTCTTCTTCCTCCCACTTCGATATTGTCTCATTTTTTCTGTTTTCCTTTTCTCTAAAACCTGGAGATAATATCATTGCCCACCGAGTTTCCTGTTCCTAAGTCCAGATAGATCTAATTCTCTCACCTCCTGAAAATTTCATCGATTTGAAAAGCTCCAGGAGGCCAACAATAAAAGCATAATACAATTGCTTTCAAATCTGGAGAACTTCAGGTCTCTCAAAGCTAAAAGAATAAAATAGCTTGGCAAGTTTTATTGTTAGATCCTTCAGCATTTGTATATAAATTGGCTGAATATACCATACTATCACTTTGATTGATAGTAAAGATTTGAAAGTTTATTTCTAATAAGTACCTCCAAAAGTACTCCATTACAAAATCTTACATTGTTTCATTTACTTATAGCATGATTTCATAAATTATTTAAAGTCTAATTTTATGCATATAATGTATTCTGTGTATTACATGCATGAATTCATATTGAATACATACGTGAACTCCATTCGATTGCTAAAATTCAAGCCCTTAGACCTGTGCCCTGCAGCAAATTGGATTCTGCTGAGACATAGGTGGGTTTACTCAGTGCTGCTGAGAATTTTAATCAGAGAAGCCAGCAAATCTTTGAATTATCTGTACTTTGAAGCATTTTTTTTTCAAAGCAGATCTCAAAAAATAGGCTTTGCAATAAGATTTGGTAGGGTTAGAAGGTCATGTGTAATTGGACTGTTAGCTTTACATCAGAGAAGGAAAGCTCCAGTTCTGAGAGCTGTAAGGAAAAGATGAAAAACAATCCCAGTCACTAGGAGTGCCTAGAATGTCTGGCATAAATTGATGTCTATCACCCTCCAGCATCTGTGGAGAATTGGATGTCAAACTTTAGGAAACACTGGGAAATCGGCAGAAGCAGCAACAACAGCAGCAAAATGGCAGCCTTAGGGCCCTTATTCTCAGTGATTCCAGATTATTCACTGGGACTTATATGGGGCTCAAGAATATGTATTTTAAAGGATCATCTTCTAAAACAATTCCTTCAAAATAAGAAGTGATTTCTCTCTTAAAAGAAATTAGTTGTTTAAGTAATTGGTTTTCAGGATAGAATAAACAGATGTTTCTGATTATCACCTCAGACTTTAAGGACACTTTATAAGCCTATAGCTGTCATGTCTTAGATTTTATCTTCAATAGAAAGACCTGCTTGGATGTTAGTTTTATGCTGCATGTGAAGTAGATCTGTCTGTCATCCCCAAATGATTGGATGTACTAGGAAAGTGTTCAACTAAGCTACTCCTGAACTCAAATATAATTTTTAAAAGATGCTTGACATGTCTGTGCTAAACTTCTCATTTCAACTTCTCTTCCTGTTTGGAATTTGAGTAGAGAAAGTTTATTCGCCCACCCTTTATTATCAAATGTATGCCAAGCTATGTTTTAATCCCTGTATTTTATACATGAAGGGTATAAAGGTTCAAGTACAGAATCTATAAGATGCTTATCCCCCAGCTTGATAGGGTAGTCCCTTTCCTCAAAGAGTTTATACTGTTTTAGTGAGTGATAGATATATACATGAGTATAACAATTGATTATTGGTGTCATTAGAACATATGCAGAGTATGGGTTGGAAACAAAAAGACCTGCTCAATTCTTGCTGGGTGGATGGAGAGGAGTAGAAGGAGTGGATGCTTCATGTGGTTCTTCAAAGTAAGTGTTATTTGCTGTAGTAATGGGGAAGAAAATGGAGAGGGAAGGCAGCAGCAAAGACATAGTGGACTTTGGTTGTTGCAAATGGGCGATTAGGTAAAGTATAAAGCTTCTGAGGTTCATAACATACCTGCAAGGAGGTCTAGAGGCGGATTCTAGTACTAGGAGATATGCCAATCATTAATCATTCACCAGGCAAAGGAATTTGAGTTTTATTTTATACATGGTGGGAAGCCATTGGGAGGATTTTTAAGCAGTGGATTACTTTGATGATTAATAAAGCTGTGGTTATTACTTGAAAAAAAAATCTTCCCTCAAGCTTTGCCTGAATTTCATGACAGTGGTTTTATCCTTCTGATGCACTCGGAATTTTAAGATGGGCAAACAAAAAGATACCTGATATTTTCAAAGAGCTTATCCATTGATAAATCAGTCTTACATTGGAGCCACATGGAAGTTGTCAAGTCACCTGTTGACCATTTTCCCCAAGCCTCAAATGGACTGTTTCAAATGACAACTTTGTGGCTCCATTCACATCTCTAGAATTATTTACAAGTTCATAAATCTTAATGAGGCTGGCTTCAGAAAGAAAAAGAATTTACAGAAATTATATGACAATAAGCCATCTGCTTGCCTATAGATTAACTCTAACCCAGGTAATTCATTCAGTTCAGCTTTGTGCACTTTTTCTTTACATCTACAAAGAATATATGACATTGGTGATGCAATAATGCTCACACCTCTGACTACTTATTTATTTCGACTTCAGCAAAAAAATCCCAATGCAAGTTATTAGGGCCATCTAAAATTATATGCAGTCAAGTCGATTGTTGTTTCGTCTGATTTGTGTTATACTTGTTTAATTGGTTGACTTCCGTACAACATTTTTGTAAAGCTGCTTAGCATTCATCATCACTCTATATGCAGAAACTTAATTCAAAACTCTTGTGCTGGATTGTTTGCTCACAATGCCAAGCATAGCTGAAGCTACTTAAATTGCATTCTTTAAAAAGAAAGCCCATGTGTGCAATGTGAAGACTGGGGACACAAAGATTAAAAACAAACAAGTTTGAGTGATAGTTCCCGGACTAAGGCCTGCTGCAGGGAAGAAGGCAAGCTGAGAATGCCCTTGGGATTAGAAACTTGAGTCCATTTGAGGGCTTGGGCAGAGTTTGGGAAGTAAAAGTAGTGCCTTGGCTTTAGGGAGGTATGATGTATTTTGTTTTTGTTTTTATTTTTTTGATATACATAACAGTTACCATGAGCTGGAAGCTTTGCTATCTAGAGCTGGAAGCTTTGCTATCTAGCACAATATTTAATGTAAAACTTTGCACAAATGATTGAATAATAGTTGAGAAAAAGTGAGCTGAAATAGAAGAGCAAATGCAAATTACTTGTACAGTTCAATAGCTTATTGATAAGCAATCCTTCTCTAGCAATACCTAGATAGAGATAAGGCTCAAAATCTAAACTAGATAATGAAACCCATTATTTTGCACAATCAATATGCCCTAATGACGTTTGCAAAACAAAGTTACGACAGGCATGAAAACCTAAACTCTAAACTAAAAAGCTGACATGTTTTTGGGTAGACATTTGGGAGTTCCTTTAGAAAACATAACCAAAACTTTCTATGCTTTGTTCCATTAGTGAAATGACAAGTGAAAGGGCTTTAAATAATGGTATTCGCATTTTCGGAGTCCTGAGTCTGTCTCTGATGAAGAAGGACAGAGGAAGGAATGGACTCAGAGGTAAATGAGTAGGTATTAAAGGGGGAAGAGGCAAGAATGGGTACCCAGAGGCTGAAAGAGGACCTGTATCCAGACGGGAAGATGTGTAATCTCTCTACATTTCCCATCTAAGATGTACTTTGCCATTTTGTCCATCCAAGTGCTGTCCCTATATAACAGTGAAGCAGGAGAAAACCTGTGCTGGCTTATAGGCAGGCCCAAGACTGTTTGCCAAGTGTTTACAGTTTTGCTTGTTTGTTTTTTTCAGTGAATGAATGATGGACGTTGATTATGACTGCCTGGGAGCATGAATATTGGGAAGAAAGAAGCAATTTGGGAGGGAAGCTGGTGAGTTTCTTTTTGGGTAATCTTGTTTAGAAAAATCCAGAAGAAGGCCAGAAGATTTCTATCAGGCAGGTGGAAATATGAGGCTGGAGCTTGGATGTGCCTCTGGAACTAGCGATCCAGACCTAAGAATCATATGGTGAATGTGGATATATTGAATGTTGAATGATGAGCCAGGAATTCCAGTGAAGAAAATGCCAACAAAGACAGAAGAACTGGGCAAGGTGAAGGAGGGAAAAGAAATGCTTGAGATGTAGGCTGCAGGGGGTAGCCTCAGAGGATGAAGGCAGGTGGGCACAAGCTTACCTCAGAAAGCAAGAATGCCTGTGCCACTACAAAAAAGCCAGACCTAGGGAGTAGAAATGTAGATGAAATAAGAGGAGGAAGTAGTTTGGTGATAAAAGAGACTCAAAGTTGACTAGAGAAGGAGTCTGTAGGAATTTATGTTAGATTGGTGAATATTTTAACATCTCCATAGATGGTGTAGGAATCAAATAGAAAAGCTAGTTATGTTCAGGGTAAATCATGAGAACTTCGAATTTCTGGTAGATTAATTAATTAATTAATCTTTTGGAATCTCAGCTCCAAGCCTATCATGCATCATATCAGAATAAGGGTTAGAGAAGCCCTTGTACCCCATGTTTTTGGTAACAACTAGAAGATGTCTAGGATATTCTTAGCAGAGGATCACAATGGCTCAATAGCTATGTACATATGACCATATAAAATGATTATTGGAATGAACTGCAAGAAATGGAAACAAAATGTTGTTTTGTTTTGTTTGCCAGTCCTGGGGCTTGAACTCAGGGGCCTGGGCACTGTCCCTGAGCTTCTTTTGCTCAAGACTAGCACTCTACCACTTGAGCCACACCACCATTCTGGATTTTTCTGTGTATGTGCTACTGAGGAATCAAACCTAGGGTTTCATGCATGCTAGGCAAGCACTCTACCACTAAGCCACATTCCCAGCCAGAGGTGTTTTGTTTTGTTTTTAGTTGTACTGTTTGCAGTTATTTCTTTGTTCCTTTCCTTTGGTTTATTCCCTGCTGTCACTGTTTTACTTATTTCTGTACCTTTTATCTTGTATATAAGTTTATCTGATTTGGGGAAGGGAAGGGGAATCACTGAATCGGTGGGACAAAGGGTGAACCAATTTAACAGTGATACTCACTAGACACCATGTTGGAAATGAACTTTGCAACTTGGGGTGGGGAGAGGAATGGGAAGGAGGTGGGAGAGAATGAGGGAGGGGGTAACACTGTTGAAAAAGAAATGTACTCATTACCTTACTTATGTAAAAGCAACCCCTTTTAATATCACTTTTCATTAAAATTAAAATAAAAAAAATTTGCCTCATTTCCTAAAACTTCCCCTCGCTCCACCTGCTAAACCTTTATACTGTGATGAAAACATAATGATCTACCCCCAGCCAACCTCAGTGCACAAGGATAGCAAGGCAGCAACTCTCTTTTTTTAGTTCCTAGTAGGATTTTTTCTTCCTCTTTACACATACACATTGCTATGCGCAGGGTGTTGGGCTCAATAGAATGTTATAAAGGTCATACAGAATACAGAGGTCATTTTCATGGAGGTACTCACATTCCTATATATTGGAGTTCAGTGTGACAGTACCTGGAAGAAAGGAAGAAGTAACTCAATATCCTTACAGCTATTTTAACAAAGTACTTTAAGTGATGTTCAATCTAGTTAACGGTGTTGGGAGAAACATGAGGGAAAGTACATGCATTTTACCAAAATGAGCCATCAGAGATCTAAATAAATGGACCGAATGAGTTGGTTAGAATGTTCCCATTCACATGGAGTTACACATACCAATAACACTGTGTACATTCATTTGAATATGTAATCAAGGAGAGGAACATAAGTGGTGCTTATTTCCAAGTGTAATTTCCCTGGTTTACATGTGTGAGTGCCTCAATGTGTTGTTTAAAAGCAGAAAAAAATAGTTCTTCCTAAATGCATTTTATGCAAATTTCAAATCTCCTGACACTGTTCCTCGGCTCTACAGCTTCTTACGTGCAGACACCTGCACCAGTAACATGAATGCTGCTTCAAGGACAGGGTTATCTCCTGTAGGGTAGGTTTGCATTTATTCATTCTCTAGTTTTTATCTGTCAAATCTTGAATGCTATTCAGTTATGTACTGAGTTAGCACAGATATGTGAACCATGCAGGCATTTTAATGTGTTTAACTTTACCAAATTCAGGACTCTTGGTTGGGACAAATCTGTCCTGGTTTATGACTCAAGTTCGTTTAGATTGTTGAGCTTTTAGGCTGCTACTTAGTTCTTCTCTTTTTTTTTTTTGATCAGTTGTGGGGCTTGAACTCTGGGCCTGGGCGATGTCCCTCAGCTCTTCAGCTCAAGGCTAGCGCTCTACCACTTGAGCCACAGTGCCACTTCTGGCTTTTTCTGCTTATGTGGTGCTGAGGAATCGAACCCAGGGCCTCATGCATGTAAGGCAAGTGCTCTACCACTAAGCCACCTTCCCAGCCCCTGCTACTTGGTTCTGAAAGAATGGAGAACTCAAGCAGTCTGCAAGCAAATACCCAGACTAGCACCATGTGGCACTAAAAGCCCAAAAGGAGACTCTAACATAAATATTCAAAAACAAAAACATTAAATAAAATATGTTCTGTCATCCCACTTTGCTTCTATCCTCACCATGGCTAGAAAGGAAGGCCAAGTGCAACTTCAGAAAACTCGAGTTGCCCTTCATTCTATGCTGCCTGAGGCCACGTGGCCAGGGAGCCCCTCACCTCTGCTCCAGGCCTGCATCTTGTTCTATTATTTGCATATACTTGGGCATCTTGGCCAACGCAATCAAGCCGTGTTCACACTGCACAAATAGTTGCCCCAGACCTAGAGAAAAGATACGAGCAGCAGGCCCTAGAAGTAGGATGTGGCCCTTGGGCAGGTGTATTTCAGGGTCTGAAATACAACATGATCTAGAAGAGGGAAGGTGAAGGGAGAGGGTAGTTATGGCTTTTTGGCATTGCCCACAGAGAATGTGCTACCCCAATCACTAAGTGTTCAGTGGAATCAAGAGGGAAAGAAATGTATAGAAGCAGAAGAGTCTGGCTTGCCTGTTTCCTTCTGTCTACTCCCCTCACTATGGTGACAAAGGTGTAGAAGGAGGGAACAGGGTTAATGGGCAGGGATTGGGCTGGCTGAGTGTGTAGTTCGGTTATGAAACATTCACTATGAGTTCACACATAGTTCTTTGCAACGGTCAGGGACTGCTGCTTTATCTGTTCCACAATTCTGAACAAAGTGTGGGAAGGAGAGGTGGCAGGACAGAGGAGGAGGCAGCAGATGGAAAAGTGTAACTACTGAGGGATTGGCAGACTTAAAACACACACACACACACACACACACACACACACACACGTTCCATTTGGATATTGTTTTAACATAATTTGGCCTATCAATGAAAGATCTAGTTGTTGACTAAGATAATAATAATAAATAATTGGATGCTGATAAATGCATATACCAAACTATGTAAAAATATGCATGTATATCTTTAGAACAAGTTACATGAATAAGTGATCTGAATTGGCAAGATGACAATGATGATGATGATGATGATGATGATGAGCATCTGCTGGATGCTTGCTTTGTGCCAAGTACTTTGTAAAGGCTGTGGGTATATTAATTCACATAATCTTTAAAAATCACTTGAGGCAGATACAATTAGTTGTCCTATTTGCAGAAGAAATATTAATCTGAAGGCTATCTAATAATTTGGACAAATAGTACAGGTTGTAAATGGCAAGAGATATCATCACTGTAATAGAACAGTGTGTCTTTTATGTTTATCTATTAGAAATCATGACATATTTATCAACAAGCAGTTGATTTAGCTTTTTTAAATATAGAATTCTTTTTTTTTCCTTTTGGGAAGGTTGAGGGTGACAGAGCACTGACTTTGTCTCTGCTAGGTGCCCTTGACCTTTTGACCTTGGCCTTTGTGAGATCTTAGGCTGAAAGAAGTGACCAATCCCTGAGTGATCCTGGTGGCTAAAGTATATGATTATTGGAAAAAGCTTGATTAAAGACAACATCTATTGGACAAAGATTAAAAGCCAGGGCTGAAATAGTGACACGGTTGGAAGAAGATAAGTTTGGTAAATGAAATACCATGACATTGACATTTGGTAAAATATACTAAGCAATTGAATGACAGAAATTGTTATGATTTTTCCTTCTTCATTAAAGAGTGGATGATCATGATTTTTGGAGAGTTCTAGGCTTCCTTCTAATCCACATTCACATTCCTGAAACAAAGCCTCTAATGTGTCATTCTCTAGCTCAAAGTAGTTCATTCCGTAGGTCTTCTGTCCTTATGGCATCAATCCAAGTATTCACTAACCCTTTGGGAAATATTCCTCAAACTTCCTTTGTTACAGAAAGTTTTTCTACCTCGTTTCATTACTCTTATATTTCAACAAATGAAAGTTTATTTCTTCTTCCTCATCTGAGCTCTCTAGAGTTCTTTACCTGGAATAGCTCTAGCTCCCACTCTTGTTTCCCTGTGTTCAAATCTTAGCGCTTTCATGTCTCACTCTACTCCATCTACTCTCATTTCCATAAAAATATTTCTTGTTACTCAGTTGGAAACAATATTGCTCTCTTGAATCCCCAGGACCGTGTGTTGATGCCAGGACGGTGTGTTTCTGCATCTGATTATGAATGCTGTTTTCAACCTTGCATTCTAATTAGTTATCATCATTTCCATCTCATCTTCTTGAGATTTGTTATCTAAAGCACCTTGGTGTTTCTTGAGGTACTCTGCAAGGCTACTCGAGCGTGTGCCACAATGAACTGTGTGGGTGACTGAGAGCAGATGTTCTCAGATCATATTGGAAACAGATTAATGTCCTGTGATTAATAGCAAACATTGAAATGGAGTCTCTGGTGCCTTCTGGGAACTCTGGCAGAATCAAGGCCCTCATCACTCTATTCAGAAGCTAGGCTCATAGTGATGGCTCATAGCTGAATCTCTCCCCAGGAGCTACCTCACTCAAGGTTATGACCTTGAGTGAGACAACTAATATCTAGTGACTGCTGGGTAGGAAGAGGTTACTATAGTTTAACTTCTATGTTCATTTGTTTTACTTTTGTATTTCACATTTTTGGGGACTAGGTTTTTACATTTTAATTTGCAAATGAATATTTGCAAAACCAGTTGTACAAAATAAGATACATTAAGGTAAATTCAGCTTCTGTGCCTGTTCAACCTTGTGTTAACTCCTTTCTAGGTACATGTTTCAAAAATGTTCTTATTGTGTTCTTCTGTTTAAACACACACACACACACACACACACACACATACACACAAACACACACACATTGTTTGGCTTTCATGATTGCAGCCTGTGGTGTTGTTTAATTTCTCCTTCTGTGTCCTGCAATTCCTGAAAATTGGGAGCTAGTTCTGGGGCCTGTATTCTCAACAAGAGTGCTATCACCCCCAAAAGGGTGAAAATTGGTTCTTTGGGAGTAAAAGCAAAGGCTTGCTCTTTTTAACTATATTACCCCAAATTTTATCATAGATTTTTAAAAAAATTTTTTTGGGGGGGTCCGGTCGTGGGGCCTGAATTCTTGGCCTGGGTGCTGTCCCTCAGCTCTTCAGCTCAAGGCTAGCACTCTACCACTTGAGCCACAGCATCACTTCCGGCTTTTTTCTTTTTGGTTATGTGGTGCTGAGGAATCGAACCCAGGGCCTCATTCATGGAAGGCAAGCACTCTACCACTGAGCCACCTTCCCAGCCCCTATCATTGATTTTTTTTTAAATCACTGGCATCCAAATATTACATTTCCTTATTTTAGAAATAAGACAATCCAAATTTTCTAACGTGTATCTTTCATTTATTTTTCTTTTGTTTTTTAAATCAATTATCTTTAAGTAGTTGTACAAGTCACAATTTCTAGTATATACATTGAATGTTTGACTGCATGCTCCCCAACTTCCCCTTTTCAGTCATCCTCTGTATTATTTCTACTTTCTAAGTCTATTGAATTAACCTCCTGTGTATATAGTCTACAATGTCTGGAACATGGAGGTACCCAGAAAAGCTAGAATGAGTAAAGGAATGAATGAATTTGAACCTGCACAGGTCAGAATCTCCAGGCCTTTAGAGTCTACAAAGGAGAGGACCAGAGTATAAAGGTGGTAAGAGTATAAAAGTGGTAAGAGATCTCGTTCAAGAGCCAGATCTAGAAGTGAATATGACTTTGGGCATTTGGTTTGTAGTATCCTTAATCTTACATGACAACACACACTGAACTTTCAGTGTTGCCTTAATAGAATTCTGAAAACTCAGTTTCCTAGATATATTTATATGGCAAATGATAGGTACTCTTAAGAAATATTTTTGATTAGTGGTGAAAAATGACTATGATACACTATCACTTATTGATAGAGGCAAATGTGAATAATTTTCATTCCTTCTTTTCCTTTCTCCATTTAAATTAATGAAAGCTGGTTCTATTTCCTTTTGGGGGTACATTTTTGCTTCTATCATGACATTTTCATGTATGTATTTAATGTACTTTGAACAAATCCAACCCCTACCCTTTGTCCTCCTCTAAGGTGCTTGGCATGCTATTGTCTGTTATCTAAGCTACTAATAAATCACGGGGGGAAAAGATGGAAAGTCAGGGATACAGAGAAGTCAGAAGAGGCCAGATCACTGGCCTCTTGTAGATCCACGAACCAGGACCTGAAGTTCCTTTCAGATAATTACTCCCTGTTAGAGCACATTGGCTTCCCCAACATGACATTTTGTCATCATCTTTTGCGTAAAGAAATAGCTTCCTTTTATTAATATAGAGCTTGATGACCATGCATTTGATCCATAGACATTTGAAGTAGTTTGTAAATTCATTCTCCTAGGCCAGGAAGCTGTGAAGCACAGCGGTTAGTGTCATTCTTCTCCCTGGAGTCTTTGGCAGCCTTCCTTTGGACTAACTCTTAGACTTGTTAGAGTTATTTAAACCAAGTTTTTATTTTATCACTTTTCATTTCCAGGGCAATTTTCTAATGTCTTTGGGAATGATTGTTTTCAACTTAGAATGTTTCAAATCCATTTAACAGGAACCCAAGTTAAATTGTACCTGTAGAATTTCAGCTTGATGGGGCATTGGGCCAACTTAAGAATAAAATGTCAGGCAATTCCACACTTGATGACCTTAGTCCTCTGCAGAGATTAAATTTCCCACAACAGATGCACTTGGGCTTGGCATTGGGGAAATAAATGGGAAATGAATCTTATGATGTTGATTGCTAAGTTACTTCTTTATTACCTCTCAGGTTGAGATCTGATTTTATTGACATTACATAAGCTCCCCAAAGGGCAAAATAAATAATGAAAAATTTACTTATTTGGTTTTTACTGTGATAAACATGGTTTGGAGGACTTAAATTAAGACAGGGATAGATTCTACAATATCATTTTTATTCGCTTATCACTTCCAACAATTAAGAGTTATGGATTTATGATAGCTTTTAAAATGATACAAACTTTCTAGGTTTCAACTAGCACGGTTATAAGCAAAACCTCGTGGAGATGGTTAAAAACAAATCCCAAGATGGTGACATTTCCAAGACAAGAATTGCAACTAATTTTTGCCCTGAGTTCTAAGGAAAACGAAAGGCCCTTACTCTCATTGTATATCTCATCTATATATTTGCTTTGTGTTTAGGAAACCTTTGAGTTATGGACCAAGGAACAGTGGTTACAGACCAAGATCCTGAACAGGTTTGGTAGCAGATAGGAGACAAAATAAAAAAAGGTTAGGTTTGATGTCTTATGCTTGCAATCCCTTATATAGAGACAGAGATCAGGAGGATCACAATTCAAGACCAGCATGGACAAAAAGCAAGATCTGCTTCCCCTCCCCCGCCCCCCACCCCCATTATCACCACCACAGACATACACTGCAACAAACCCTTGTCATCCTAGCTGGGATGGGAGGAATAAGTAGGAAGACTGTGGTTCCAGACTAGCAGGGCCAAAAAGGAAGGAGTAGGGATGTGGCTCATGTATTTAGAGTTCTTGCTTAGCAAGTACAAGGTCCTTGCATTCAGTACCTCCAAAAAAATCAGCAGTGACTTTAGGAAGTCACGAGGAGCTAGTGAATGTTACCATAGGACTTTACTGTAGGACTCAGAAATTCATATTGCTCCTATTTATTCAGATAATGAGAAGAAAGGGTTCAGTAAAGATGGTTGTGACAGTAGTAGATGGATAGCTATTAACAAAAAAGTTCATTTAAACCAGGCGCCAGTGGGTCGCTCCTGTAATCCTAGCTACTCAGGAGGCTGACATCTGAGGATCATGGTTCAAATCCAGGCTGGGCAGGAAAGTCCATGAGACTCTTATCTCCAATTAACCACCAGAAAACTGGAAGTGGTGCTGTGGCTCAAATGGTAGAGCTCTAGCCTTGTGCTGAAGAGCTCAGGGACAGTGCCCGGGCCCAGAGTTCAAGCTCCATGACCAACAAACAAAACAAAACAAAAAAGTTTATTTATACAATAGCTAGACTTGGGGGGGCCGGGGGATGATGGGATGGGAAGGGGAAACAAAGGAGGAGGCTACAATGCTTGATAAGAGATGTACTCATTATCTTGCCCATGTAATTGTAACTCCTCTGTACAGTATTTTCACAATAAAAAAAATAAAATGCAATGAACCCTGAAAAAAAATAGCTAGACTTCACATATATGTGATATGAGCTTATTAAAATTAGGACAGTGTCTTTGGACACATAAAGTCACCTAAATAACAAACAAAAAGTAGTATGCAAATCCATTTATCAATTATCAAACAATGCAAGAATAGACTAGAATAGAAAAGAAATAAAAATGGAAATGGAAGTTAAATACTAGTTTTGGACATTGAATTAAGAACAATATACAATTACAATGTTATAAAAAAAGTGATAAGCTGGAACAAGTACTAGATTTAAACATGGTTCTTGTGATTTCTACTATTCCTGGAGAACTTCCTAAATATATATACAAGCCTGTGTTTCTTCATGTTTAAAAATTCCTATGCCTGCTGGGTGCTGGTGTCCTTCACCTGTAATTCTAGCTCTTAAGAGAGCAGAGGATTTCAGTTTGAGAGCAGCTGAGGCAGAAAAATCCCCTAGTCTTTATCGCCTAAATAACAAAAAAGCCAGTATGGAGGCATTCCTCAAGTGATAGAGCTCCAGCCTAGCAAGCAAACCAAGCAAGCAAATCAAGTAAGCAAACCAAACAAAGGTGAAGCCCTTAGTTCAAACCCCAGTAACCTCTTCCACCAGATCCCCAAACTTATCTCATAGTGCTATTTAGGTATATATTAAATAGTAATATGTAAGAATATTCCTATGCTCGTGATAGTTAATAAATGTAAGTTTTCTTCTTCCCCCTTTCCACTTGTTGGATGTACCAGGCAGTGGGAAGCCACGTTTTGTAATGAAAATGGTGTTGTAGATACTGGTAAAACCTCAATCTTGACCCTGCCTGCACCATTGTTACAAATCACACCTGAGCAAAAGCAATAACTTATGACAAATCACCTTGGCGCTATCATTGGTTTTAGTGTAATTGCTCATTAAACTCTTAAAATTATTAGACCTCATTAATGGAAAAGCTGTTCTGAAATACAGCAAGGATGCTGCCTCACGTCCAGTGATTTACTGTGCGATCCCTTCTAATCTCAGATGTTACAGCTTCATTTGCAAAGTTGGGGTAGTCAGCTACAGTAAAGCAAATGGGACTTTCTGTGTTGAAACATAGGTCCTGCTTATCCCACTGTATTTTAAATGTGCTTTTGGAGCCTGTGCTAGTATTGCTAAGGAGAAGAATGTGGGGGAAAACTTCGATTAATTCTTGGTCACTTGCAATGCTCATGTTAGAAGAGAGCACAGAGGAGAGTCGACTATTTCTGATCTTGTTACTGGGATTCTTGAACCATCTGCTTGACCATAGAAGAGCAGAGAGAGTGAAGAGGAGAAGGCTGTTTGTTAAAGTGAATGCTGCACTAACAATTATGTTAAGCAATCCTACCTCCATGCTTTTTAAAAATCTTTTCCCTTAGTTCTAATTTTATTGTCAAGGTGATGTACAGAGGGGTTACAGTTACAAAAGTAGTGATTACCTTTCTTGTCTACCTCATTACCTATTTCCCTCCGCCCAATCTCCCCACAAGTTGTATAGATCCTTTCCAACATATTGTCTTGTGAGTTTTGCTGTTGCATTGGTTCCCACTTTGTCCTTTATCTCACCATTTTGTTGTTCCCTTCCCTTCCCTAGTTCAGATAAACGTGTATACAATACCCAGGGTACCAAAATCAAATACAGTGACAGCAGGGGATAAACCATAGGGGAAAAAAAACACAAAAGAAAAAAAAAGTCATGTAGTACATTGAGAACAACAACAACGAAGAAGAAGAAGAACATCTTGCATCCATGTCTTGGAGTTCATTTTGCTTAGCATCATCCTATATGTTCATATGTACATAGCTATTAAGCTGTTCTGCTCATTTGCTAAGATTATCCTAGATGTATACTAATAATTACAAATAAAGGAAACCATAGTACCTATGTTTCTATGGGTTTGGCTTACTTCACTTAATATGATTTTTTCCAAGTCCTTCCATTTCCTTACAAATGGGGCAGTGTCAATTCTTTCTGATGGATGCATAGAATTCTATTGGATATATCCATTCATTTACTGAGGGGCATCTGGGTTGCTTCCATATCTTAGCTATGATAAATAATGCCTCTAAAAACATAGGTGTGCTGGTAGCAGAATTTCTTCACCTCCATGGTTTTTATGAACAGGGTCTGGCTATGTAGTTCAGGCTGGCCTTGAACTCATGATCCTCTTGCATTACCCTTCCAAATGCTGGGATCACAGATATGCACCTACCTACCCAGAGAGATTATCTTTCTCTTGTATTTTTCTTTTTAGTGTAAAAGCCATAGCAGCTGATCTCTCAGCAATTTATAGGATTCTATTGTTCGAGGATACTTTTAAGCAAGTTTGTATCCTCATTTATAATTTTTAATGAAAACTGACAGAATAAATGGAGCAATACATGAACCAACGATTAAGAACTCCTTCTATCAAGAGCTGTGAACTACAGCCCATAAAAGAAAGAACTTGGGTGAAGAAAAATGTGAAGCAATATATTTTAGTTTTACAGAAGGATGATAAGAAAAGCTAAAATCGTACTATTTTTCATCATATGTAAATGACACTTTCTACTCAATGTATAAATACCTAAATTATACATATGTTGTATAAAATTGATAGCAGGAAAAAGGTAAACATTTTGGGAAAATGTGAGAGGGGTCAGGATTAAAAAAATCTTATTTAAAACTGATGATACACACAATTCCAAGGCTGGAAAAAAAATCTCAGTATACAGTTAGGTACCGCATAATGATTTTTGGTTAGAGTAGAAAACATACATACTGGTGGATGCCTAACAGCATAATGAAAGTCCGAAATTCTTATTGCCTAGTGAATACCCAGCATTCAGAGAAGTAAGGGGAAAAGAAAACTGCAGGAATGGAAAAGAAAGTTCTCACGTTCCTTCCATGAAAATTCACAGTAAACAAGGAGGTTTGGGGGACTTGAACAAGCTTCTTAAATAGTTGGAAACACCTGTTCTGGTACTAGCTTGCAAGTCAAGGTGCTAAGAATGCCCTGGATTTTTGCATAGTGTTAGAGGCAATGCTCTTGGCCTTCTGACATTACTGTTCACTCCCACTGGAAGATCTGGCTGTGCCTCTTATTGTTTTGTATTTCTGGTTATCTCCCAATCTCCACAATGCCAAGGCTCCTTGTGTGTAGCTGTGTTTTCTCTTTCTCCCACCAGCTGTTCACTGTGGGCATTGCCTACGGCTGGGCCTTTGTTCTTTCCTTCCTTCCTTTCATTCCTTTCTCTTTGAAGAGCACAGCTTCTCTCATAGTTTGAGCTATGCCTTTTATGTTGCTTTCTAGGTCATCTTCAACTCCAAATGCTGACCTCTTCATTCTCCTCTGAGCCTAGATGTGTTATCAGCACAAGGGACTTCCGGACTCAGGGGCCACAAAACCAGAGACTTCATCATTTCCAACTGCCTTCCCTTCCAATTGCGTGTTCTTGATAATATCATGTTTACTTCTTTTTCTTTTTTAACTGGCAAGTTAACAGTCCTGACCTCTTTTGTTTCTTTCAGTAATGGGATTCAAATTGCAATCCAAAGTCATAATAAACTGTAGCTCCTATGTCTTCTAGTTTTATGTGTATATTAGAGAAAAAGAGGAGGAAAGGTTGGCCTTAACTTTTTTCAGGAGTAATGTCAGTATCTATATTGCTGTATTTTATTTACAGAGACTCTGGGATTTGAGGAGAAACAACTAAGACCTAAATCTTTTGACATTCTAGTCTGTGCTTCAGATGGTTAATACTCAGATTGGATGGAATGTGATTTCAATGGGCTTAATTAATGAATGTGATAGAATACCATTTTTTGTAAGGTAGGAGAATTCAGAGGTGAGAGACTCGAGGGAGAAAGGAGTGTATGGTAGGAAGCTGGAGTCCCAAACAGCTTCTAAAGGATCATGAACATCCAACACTTCATGTCGACAGCTTCCTTAGCAGCACTGAATGACATCATTCCTCCAAACCTTCAGCAAAGTTTTCTATAGAAAAAAATACATTCTGTGTCAAGCCGGGTCTACATTGAGTTTGGCACTGAGTGATGGTGGTTTGAGGCCATGGGTTTTAAGATGAGAAAGGCATTTCACCCCGAACAAATGGAGCCAAACAGGGAAATTGGTAGAAGCTTTCCGAGAATATTGTTGGTTTGTTTTTTTTCTGAGCTATTGACAGCTTTGACCAACTTTAAATAAATCTCAAAGGGCAAAATGGCGTCAACTGTCTTTTGGGGTATCTTATTTTGGTAGGATCTTATACTATGTCTTTTTCCATTGCTACCATTCCTTGAGGTCCACACCCAGGTGACCCACACTGCTTCTTGGGACAACGGTTACCTCCTCCCTGAAGGCCATCTATCTTCTCTTTGACTTTGGGGACTCCAAGTGAGAACTTCCATTACCAGCTCTAGCTCTAGGACCCTGACTTGTGTCCTTTACTTGACCTTGTAACAAGGCCATCAATGGAAATTCAGTATTCCTAAAAAGCAGAACACCTTTTGATATCAGGAACTTTTATAAGTGAGGTTGAACCATAGAATAGTGACATTTAAAAAGCTGTTTTACTTAATTATTTAACATGACTTTACTGCTTATTTCCAGCAGATGGAGCCAGGGGAAAGATTTATTTTATTTTATTTTTGCCAGATTTCAAATGCTTGGTGAGATTTCTCTAAGGCAGCTAGCTGCTTTATCCTAGATTCTTATGAGATCCTTCCAATGCTCCTGTTAAACAGAGATTACAATCCCTGTTTTACTGGTGGGAGAAATTGAGTTATTTTTTTGAGGGTTAAGTAGGTTGGCTAAGACTGCCTGACTTAGTAAGTAGACATTCAGAGATTAGATCAGGAGTCTGTCTGGCTCCATGTTCTTTTTTACACTGTGTTTCTCCATGGAGAAGAAAAATGCTTATTTCAGCTATGTTTTTCCAGATAGCAAAGCAGTGAGATTTTTCTGTACATTGAAGGTGAACTGATGATGAAGCAAATTAATCAGGAAAACAAATGAAGTGTAAGGATTTTAGCAGTGTTGTATATAAATGCAAAGAGGCAAAAATCAGACATTCTTTGTACATGCTTCTTAGTATACCAAATTGAGATTTGTGAGAATCAAGAGAAAAAGGGAAAACCCACAAACAATCAAAACAAACCACAAAGCAGATCAAGAAGTATGAAGGACTCTCCAAGTAGAAAGTTTTATGATTTGGAGTATTATTGGTTTTGAAATTATTCTCTGGATTCCCATTTCTGCAGTAGATTTGCTTTATTAATGGCATGCTACCTCTCCCTGGGGAACTATTTACTAGCTAACTCAATAAACCTGACAGCTGAGGCAGGTGCAATGCACAGCAGCACATTTTTTTTTCCATTATGGGACCAGCCTAGGAGTGAAGATTCTAAGAGACAGGTGTCATGGAAATACAGAAAAAATTGAAGAGTGCTGAATGGAAGGGGTGCTTGTTTAGCTTTGAATATATATATATATATATATATATATATGCACACACATATATATTATACACTCTAACTTATATATAGTTGGCTGTAGCACTAACGCCTTGTGCTTGTTAGATAGGTGTTCTACTGCTGAACTACATCTACAACCCTTTTTTGAGTTAAGGTCTTGCTTCCTGTACAGGCATCTGCTTGGACGTTGATCCTTCTAATTTTTTACCTCTTGCCGTACCTGGGATGACAGAAACTTTCCACCACATTCAGCTTTTCATAGAGATGGAGTCTTTGGGTGATTTTTCTGCCCAGGTACAGAACTCAGCTTAGGAACTCAGTCCTCCTGTTTGCAGCTTCCTGAAAAGTTTGGATGACAGGTTTATGTCACCATGCCCAGCTAAGGATTGAGAAGAATCTCATGAACTCTTCTGTCCAAGCTGACCTTGAACTTTGATCCTCCTGATACTAGCCTCTCATTACAGCTATAAACTTCAGTGCCTAGCTTAACTTTAGGCAATATTTCTTGTAAGGAATGGCATTGTATGTTGATAGGAAGAAATTGATCTTTGTCAAAATTGTTCAGTGTTGTGAATAATAGAGTAGAAACTAGACAGCATCAAGAATAATTGGAATTTGTGTAAACAGCAATTTGAAAATATTAATTTGTCTCTGTAAAAGTAGTATATTTATTTCTGAGAGTTAAAATTTATATAGTGGGTTAAGAATATATATATATATATATATATAGCTATATATATATCTCAATTTCCCAACTTCTACCTTTTCCCACAACCCTATTACTAAATGTTAACGATGCATTTTCAGAATTTTAATCTGTTTATATGCATATATATCTTCATACAGTATGACTTATTCATTTTTATATTATTTATATGTATTTAGACAAAAATTGGACTCATACTGAGCCTGATCCATCTTCAGTAGCCGCTCCCTGGTCTGGCGAACATGTTTCTGTGTTAGCATTTTCAGTTCAACCTCACGGTAAAAGCAATTTAAAAAACTAATTTAGAAATAGTATCAAGGAGAATATGAAGTAAGCCTTTACCAGGGTTGAGGAAATGAAGAAGGGAAAGAAAACGAGTAGGAGAAATGGCAATTAATAAATAGAATGAGTTGAACAATTGCTTCAATCTCTTTCTCTCCCTCTCTCTTTCTCTGCATCGGTATTATATGCTCAGATAGTTTTTCAGCCCTGCTCTCTAGCAGGTGAGCCTCTCAGATAGATTATTATTTATAATCTGCCTGAAGGACAATTTTTATTGTAATGTTTTTCTTTTATAGATGCATCTTGTGGCTTTAAAAATCTTCATGTGAATGTGCTTAGAAAGAATAGACTGGAAACTGAACACAAGCAATTTCTTTTGCTCTATACGGTGTCTTATTAGAACTAACCAGTCAATCTGTTTAGCTATCATTTTATGAGATTTATTCTGTGATTGCTATTGTTTTGCTCACGGTTGGATGGGAAAAAATCATACTGTGACTTTTGCTATATAAGGACAAACAACATTGCTGCAAAACATTTGGCATACAGCGTCTGTGCAAAGGAGGAGGACGAAAGTTCCCAGAGTTAGTCCTAATAGCTTTGCGTTAAAAATCTCTAACCGGTCTAAGAACTAAGATAAGGTTAAAACAGTTGTTAAAGGAGGTTTGTACATTGGCCAACTGAAATAGTCAATTCAAATGCTCTTTGCCTTTGTACTCCTGGAAATGACTCTAAAGATAAGATTAGTGAAGTGTTGGAATAAGCTTGTGATAGAAGCAATGCCATTAGCCCCTCTAAATATAGCCTCTTTGATATATTTGAAGTACAAGGCCAACTTTCTCCCACTTATCTGCCTTCCAGATATTTTTTGGTCAAGATATTCCCCTAATACTTAATACAGCTCTCAAATGGAGATAAAGATAAGGAAGAAACACTATGACTAGGAGTTTTCAAATACTTTATGAAACTAGTAAGAGAGTGGTATATGAATGGGGTATGGATTATAAATTGTAAAAACGCAACCAGCCAACCAACTAGGTTCTGAAGTCATCCCTGCTTAAGAAGCTCTCATAATCTTGCTGCCGAAAGCCAGTTAGCAAGAGATTAATATTTAAGTAGAGGAGTCAACCAAGTACTTGAACATCAATATTATGGTCTGGGATTGGAGAACAGTAGGTCTTTATCTTTGTGGTGCTGAGTAGGATTAGACAGCTTTTAATGTGGTCTGCAGGATTTCATCTCCTGTATTCACGTCTTGAGGTGTGAACATCGAATCCCTTCCCCTACAAGTACACAAACCTGAAACTTGCTTCTATCTGATTGAATAATGTAAAGGGGGACAGAATGTATGGGATTATATCTATGCAATTAAACTAAGTAAGATCATAACTTCTAATTTACGTATGTATGTGTTGTTTCTGGAGCTTGAATTCAGGGCTTGGGCCCTGTCTCTCTCTCTCTCTCTTTTTTTTTTTTGGTCAGTTGTGGAGCTTGAACTCTGGGCTTGGGCGCTGTCCTGAACTCTTCAGCTCAAGGAGAGCGCTCTGCCACTTGAGCCACAGCACCATTTCCACTTTTCTAGTGGTTTATTGGAGATAAGAGTCTCATGGACTTTCCTTCATGGGCTGGTTTTGAACTGTGATCCTCAGATCTCAGCCTCCTGAGTAGCTAGGATTACAGATGAGCCACCGGCGCTCGGCTCCCTGTCTCCTTTTTACTCCAACTAGTGCTTTATCACTTGAGCCCCAGCTCCACTTCCAGCTTTTTGCTGGTTCATTGGAGATAGGAGTCTCACAAATTTTCTTGCCGGGTCTGACTTGGAAACTTGATCCTCAGATCTTAGCCTCCTGAGTAGCTATGATTACAGGCATGAGCCATCAGTGCCTGGTTTATAACTTCTAATTCCTGAGGAGACCTTTCCTCTTTGCTCATTTTGTGGAGGCAAGTTACCATTTTGTTGAGTTCCTTATGGAGAGAGAGAGTCATGCAAGAAGGAAACTGAGAACAGCCTCCGGCCAGCAAGAAACTGAGACCGTCAGTTTGGCAGCTTGAGAAGAACTGAATATTGTTTACTGCCAAGAATGCTTCCTCACACAGCATTTCAGATAAGAATATAGTGCTGGCCAACGCTCGCCTTGTATAGAATTCAACTAAGCAATGCTTGGAATCCTGGCTCTTTGCAACTGCAAGATAATGAATGTGTGCTACTTTGGGATGCTAAATTTGTGATAATATTACACAGCATGAGATTAATAATTGAGGCATAAAATGTATAGTTTGATCTAGTCAATACCACGTATCATCTAATTGCATCTTACAAATCTTCACTTATTTTAAAGAAAAAAATAACTGTAGGGTCTATATGAAATCCTACCTCTGCTAGCTTAACCTATTTCTCTCCTTATTTAAGATATCTGCTGTGTTTCCCTCTTCTGAGATGAGCAGTCTTATAGACAGCACCAATGGAGAGCTCAGTCCTATGATAGGATGTATTTCTTTTCCTTAGGTGTCATAAATACACTATTTTTGTTTTTGAATATTTTTATTATCTTTTGTGTTGTTTTGTTTTTGTCAGTCATGGGGCTTGAACTCTGGGCCTGGGCACTGTCTCTGAGCTCCTCAGCTCAAGGCTAGAGCTCTACTACTTAAGCCTCAGGGCCATTTCTGGTTTTCTGGTAGTTAATTGAGATGAGTCTTGAGGACTTTTCTGCCCAGGCTAGCTTTGAATCACGATCCTTAGATCTTAGTCTCCTGAGTAGCTAGGATTATAGGCATGAGCCACTGGTGCTCGGCATATTTTTATTATCTTTAAGTAGTTGTACAAAGGAGTTGCCATTCAACAAAGCAGTTTATGAGTACAGTGCCTCTTGATCAATGTCACCCTTTTCAACATTCTCATCTAACTCTCTCCTACCCACTATTTCCCTCACTTTTCTTAATTTTTAGTTTTAGCACTCTTATTATAAAAGTCAGGTGAACAATACAAAAACCTTAACAAAGCTATCTATCTATCATCTGTCTGTCTATCTATCTATCTATCTATCTATCTATCTATCTATCTATCTATCTATCTATCTATCTATCTATCTATCTGTGTCAGTTGTGGGGCTTGGATCTATCTGTGTCGGTTGTAGGGCTTGAATTTAAGACCTGGGCACTGTCCCTGAGCTCGTTTGCTCAAGGCTCTATCCTTTGAGTCATCAAGGGGCTCCACTTCTGTTTTTGTTATAGTTAATTGGAGATAAGTGTCTCATGGCCTTTCCTACCCAGGTTGACTTTGAACGGCGATCCTCAAATCTCAGCCTCCCGAGTAGCTAGGATTACAGGTGGGAGCCGTCCATACCCAGCAACAAATTTATTTAATCTGAGTTTCAAGTGTTGAGGAAGCTTTTGGAAATTCAGACCCCAAGATCTAAGAAAACCATCTTTTCTCATGCCTAGTTTCCCTAACCCATTTTACACTAAGTGCCTCCATTTCTTACAGTGACATGGATATATGGAGAAACATATCTGTGTAGAAATGTGATTGAGTGAAAGAACATAGTCTCATGGATATAAACTGACAAGGAAACCTATAAAAGCCTGCCCATATTTTTCTTGGCTTTTCTATGCTGCATTCCCTCCTTGCAGGTATGGGGCAGGAATCCTTTGGAATGAGGTTGTTCAAGAGAAAATGAAGAATGGTTTATGCAAGCATTGAGAAGCTCCAGATTCAATATGCCTCATCGTGAATTTTATGGAAAAACCACAGAATTCATTTTTAATTTGGCTAGATAAGTAAAACCCAACTGTGACAACCCTGTGGGCTTGAGTGATGTAAGAGAGAAATGAGGCCAAGAAAAAAAGCAAACTCAAGTTTGTACACTTGGCATTGGTGTGAGTTTCTGTTTTCTTTTTTTCCATCTTAGTTATACTTATTGCTAACTATCTTGGTGATTTGGATTATATAATTTATCTTCTTCCTCCAACAGCTCATAAAAAGCTATCCACTTGTGATGAGAACAAAATGTAGATGAACAAAACCCTTTAAAATGTGCATGTGTTTGTGTATGTGTGTGTGTGTGTGTGTGTGTGTGTGTGTTTAGACAGATATAGATACAGATAAATTAACCAATGAACAATTCTGTTTTACTAGTAAGTACTGAGGTACTAAAATAGTAGAAATTAATGTAGAGGTACATTTGAATGATTGAACACAAAGAGTAGGTAAGATGGGCATACCAGTTTGGGGGAATTTATAGTTAATATCTCCTGTAAATGTATTTACCACAAAGAACCTTAAATGATTCTTAGGCAAATCATATTACCACTTAAATATACATTTTACTATTATGAAGATAAATATGCTAATTTTATCTCATTTGTATAACAGCAGGAGTTCCCCTCCTATGACATTTTGTTTTGTTAATATACTTAATTACCTAGAAGTTATTTTACTGGCTTATCAACATTTTTTTGGACTCTCAGTTTTATGATCTGTAAGATGTTATGCGTTGTTGGTGGTGTTGATTCTCACCGTGTTTGACTATTTTTTTAAACCTTCTCGAACTTCTCTGTCTATTATCTGTTGGGTAGACTCCTATATCTTTAATAAGACAGCCTAGATAGCCATTCAAGACAATGAGTTCTGCCTGCTTTTTTGAAAAAAAAATGAATGTTCACTTATATATGAAAACATATTTTATTTACTGTACCTGAGTAGCTTTTTAACAAAGCAGAATGTGGACACCATGCATTTTGATCAATGTCACCCCTTCCACATTCCCATCCACTCTTCTTAATCTTTTTGGATATACATTGGGTTCTTGACTACATGCACTCCCTCGCCTCCTCTTCATTTTTGTGTCTCACTGCGGAGAACGACATGAATTTTCTCATGTTTTTCTTACATCCATTTTACTGCCCCCCTTTTCTAATGATACTAATTACATAGCTCTCCCTTCCGACCACTCTCCCTCCTTGCCTCTCTGTAATGTTTTCTGCAGAGGACAGACTCCAAACTATTTTTCCAGACCTTAGTTCAGTAGTTTTCCTGTCTTGGAGCCTTTGTGGTGTTCTCATTTTGGATTTGGGCTTTGCCTGTATGTACTCCTGGTGCACTTCATATTCTCGTCTAACTTTCCTGTGTAGTACAACTCTCCTTTATGGGTCTGTCTCCCTTCAACACCAACCAGCCTTTTGGGAACAGGAATTCCATCATCTTTCATCACAGTACGAGCAATCTCTGTAGAGTGGAACCTCAGTTTCTCTGCTCCCTTTACTTTGCCCCACCCCCCCTTAACCTGCCCCTAGAATTCTAAGCATTTGCGTGCCTCTGTGTAGAATAACAGGAATTTTGACTCGCTTGTGCAAGTTGCTGTTTTAACACTGGATGGCAGTTCATGCAATGATTTTGAGTAGTTATCTCTCACTCTTTGAGAGTGTTATCTCTCTAAGTCAAATGGAGAGGCCTTTATACTCAGGAATTATTGATCACCATGTGGAAATCTCTGCATCTGAAAGAAGGGCTGCTAGTACACTCGCATGGAATGCAACATGGCTTAGTGACGAATGAGAGACTGCCTTGAATTTTAATCTTCCTTTTCTCCCTTCTGATGGCTGCAGTGAAACTCTGAGCGAATCGCAGGGTCCCTACCATTCCTCTCACATACACTGAAGATCCTAGCTGCACTGCACAAAGTTATTGTGAAAAGCAAGTCAACCGAGTGATTCACAAGGCTCCAGGGAGCGTGAGCTTCCTCAGAAAAACTTGGCAAAAAAAAGGTAACTCAAAGATTGCTTTTTCAATTGTTACCCACCGAGTCTGAAATATACCAGCACAGTGTCTCTAGTGTCTTAATATGTGGTGAGCATTACCTTACAGGGATCTAAGTTTAAAGGAAAAATACTAGGATGTTAGCCCTAGAAATAATTTCACTCGAGATAATTTATTCAGCAGTTCTTTTCTTTTTTTTTTTTTACAGTGAAAGCACAGGTTATACTGTGGGGGAGGGACATACAAAGCAACAAAGAAATAATCTTATAAATGCGTTAGAAACAATCACATGAAAGAAAAAAAACATTTGAATACATATCTTAGGGTTCATTTCCCTAACATCACCTTATCTGACCTTTTCTGCTTGACTCAGACATATACTAGATCTTGCAAATAAGGGAAACCATGGGACCTATGTTTCTTTGGGCTTGGCTTACTTCACCTAATATAATTTTTTTCCAAGCCTTTCCATTTCCTAACGAATGGGGCAATGTCATACTTTCTGATGGAGGCATAGAATTCCATTGTGTATATATACCACATTTTCTTGATCCATTCATCTACTGAGGGGCATCTGGGTTGGTTCCATATCTTA
>NW_012267226.1:13031394-13032390 GCF_000151885.1 Dipodomys ordii
TTTCTTTTTGCTTATGTGGTGCTGAGGAATCGAACCCAGGGCCTCGAGCATGCAAGGCAAGTGCTCTACCACTGAGCCACCTTCCCAGCCCCTTCTCTGTTATTTTTGTGTGTGTCTTTTTTTTTTTACCTAAAGAGCCAAGTTCTAATTTGATTGATCACTTCCATTGCCTTTGCTTTCTCTTGGTTATATTCTTCCATTTTTCTCTGTATTTTGTCAATATTTCCCCTCTTATTGAGTGGAAAATGTAGCTCCTTTCTTTCCAGTCTTACTTCCTAATAATTATTTAAAGGTTGTGAGTTCTATTTTATATTCTTTTCATACATAGTGTAGTTTTGTTGTCATTCTGTTCTAAACAGTCCAGAATTTTCTATTTTTATATCTTCCATTAACCTCTGACTAGCAGCATATTTTTTTTGGAGGGGGTTCTGGTTGTGGGGCCTGAACTCTGGGCTTGGGAGCTGTCCCTCAGCTCTTCAGCTCAAGGCTAGCACTCTACCACTTGAGCCACAGCACCACTTCGGCTTTTTTCTTTTTGCTTATGTGGGGCTGAGGAATTGAACCCAGGGCCTAATGCATGCAAGGCAATCGCTCTACCATTGAGCCACCTTCCCAGCCCGCAGCATATTTTTTATTTGTAAATATATATAGGAATTAGAAAGGGACTATATTCTTATCTTTCCCCCTAATTTTATTGTTCTATGATCAGTAAATCCTGTTTGCATGATAAAAATTCTTTTCACTTTGTTGAGATTTCCTTTGTAAGGAAATGAACTGAGCTCAACTAAGCCCAACTCTCAGACATTACAGTGGTTATTAGTAATGAAAGCGCAATTAAAATATGAACAGGAATTATTTTATTGTGAAAATACTGTACAGAGGGGTTACAATTACATGGGCAAGATAATGAGTAAATTTCTTATCAAGCATTGTAACCTCCTCTTTTGTTTCCCCTTCCCATCCCTTCCCATCCTCCCCCGCCCCCCCACCCAACCC
>NW_012267226.1:13032799-13038737 GCF_000151885.1 Dipodomys ordii
CTAGGGAGGTTGAGCATTTCTTCATGTGTCTATTGGCCATCCTTCTTTCCTCTTCAGAGAAGTTTCTCTTTAAGTCTTTAGCCCACTTATTTATTGGACAGGTGTTTCTTTGAGGATTTGTTGTTGGGTCAGCAGTTATTTTCTAAGAGTGACTGGATACCAAATGGGAAGTGGAAAAGGGAAATGGATAGACTCCTTCAGAAGACATCCTCTCAATTCTTCCTCAAAACAAATATTGGGATTTTATAGGTTGTAATTAGTGCATTGGCAGAGCAGCTCATGTTGTGGCAGAGCTGAGCAGGTATAAGGAGGGGCTAACTCTATCCCTAAAGGTACTCTCCCCAATCATCTCCTTCTTCCAACCAGGTCCCACTTCTTGTGCAGTTCCACCACCTCCCAGGAGCCTATTCAAATGTTATATCCATCTGTGGATTAAATCATTCATTACACCACAACCCTCATGATCAAATCATCCCCGGAAATGCCCTCACAGACATGCCCAGAAGTCGGCTTTCCTAATCTCCATGCCCAGGTGACAAGCATAACGAACCATCACAACACCTGTGCACTGCCATCTTGCCTCTACATCCTTCATTGTCTACCTTCCTCGTCTTCTCGTTTGCCTCCTGGTTTCTGTTAAAAGAGAGTTGCGGTTCCACCCTTAAGGGGAAACAGTCAAGACTTAAGCAAGGAGGAGCCCGTAGAGAGCCAACATTTTCCCTCACGAGGCTCAGAGCACCTGAGGGCAAGTTACTGCTCTTTTTCTATTTTTTGATGTCACAGAGCCTGCGTTATATAGCTGGTAGATACACCATCTAGAAATTGTTTTCGTCCGCTGTTGCAAATGACTATACAATTGGTTGGCGTAAAAATAGAAATTTATTCTTTGACTTTTGAAGTGTGGAGTGAAGTTGTCGGTAGAGCTGTGCTCCGCAAGGTAGACTTGGAGAAGAATCTTCTCCTAGTCAATCTAGTTTTTGGTGCCATCAGCATTCCTTGAGCAGTGGCCACATCGCTCCAGTCTCTGCTTCTGTGATCACTCAGCCTTCTTTCTTTTGGTCAGGTCACTCTCTCTGCTTAAGTATTATAAGGGATACTCAATGGATTTAGAATCCACCAAGATAATCCTGGGTATGAGCCCCTCAAAATCCTTAATTTTTTTCTCACATCTTGTACACATAACGATATGCTTTCACTCTCTTACCATATAAGGTGATATCCACTGGTTCTAGGTATTCGGATATGAAAATGTCCTCTCTCCTCCCCCTCAGGGCTACCATTCATCTAGCACTGTACACAGTCATTGTCGTACATGGACACATGACAGATATCTCCCCCCTCCAAAAAATGTCACTGAGCTTCAACAAGGCTCATACAGTTCAGCATGGTCCTTGGGTAGCCGTTACCAATTGGCTTTGGAGATGAAAATCAATTTTCTACTCAGGATGATTAGATCTGTAAGTCAGTACCTCTCACCTTTCAGCACCTTTACATCCAGCTGTCTGTTAGTATTTGCAAAGTAATAACTTAAGGACAAGTGTCTGTATAAGTAGGCAAAGGGGTGGTTGACATGCTGGTCATGGTAGATTATATATTGCTGGTAAGATAAAAATAATGAGAAGATTTGATCATCATGAGGAAAAAAATACTTGTGTACATATTAGAAAGTTACTTCCTGAATTTGCTTAAAAATAAGGCTCTCTTCTAGCACATTCCCTCCTATAACTTTTGGTTAACAGGCTATCAGACGCTTATCATGTATATATCAAGGTTACATATATTCAGTCTACTTATAATCTGGATTTTTTCATAAAAATAGTATCATAAGATGTTAGAAATAAGAGCTTATAAATTTTAAAAATTGTATAATTTCCTTTAAACCTCATTTTAATTTAAAATATCTTTATTAGCTAGGTGCCATTGGCTCGTGCCCATAATCCAACCTACTCAGGAGGCTGAGATCTGAGGATCATAATTTGAAGCTAGCACAAGCAGGAAACTCGATGAGACTCTATTGTCAATTAACCCTCAGAAAACTGGAGGTGGTTCTGTATTTCAAAGTGGTAGAGCTCTAGTCTTGAGTGATGAAGCTCAAAGTTCAAGTCCCATGACAAACAACTCCTCCTCCACCACAAATAACCTTTTATTTACTAATTAGGCATTAATTTCAACTGTTTCTAACTTAAAAAATTCTCATGATCTTATGATATTAGGTAAACTATTTATATTGAAGAGTTCAGATGAAAATGGATGCTAATGGTTAATCTAAGTCCTGTTATAACTTCCAGGTGATGTCACTCTGGGAATAATAAAAGAAGTGCCATCATTTGAAATATGTGAAGATTATGTTGGGAACAAGAAACCATAAAATACAAAGCCATGTAAGGTAGAGCAAAAAAGCAAAAAGGAGTGGCTTGTCCTAAAGTTATAAAAGTAAAGACTGTACTCGTGAGAGCTTGCATTTACTTGAAAAGAGAAGATAGCAACTGGGAAATAGGAAAATAGATGTTTGCGTGAATGTATTTATCATACAAAGACTGATAAATGTAGATCAAAATCTTTTTCTAAATTGCTTACGTAGCAGCGACGCCTGACTCCCTTACACACATGCATCACGTCATTGTTGATAATATTTCTCATGGCACCCCAGAAAAACTGTGAAAATCTGAGGGAGAAACCTTTTAGTTCCAAAGAGAGGAGCTAGATCATCAACTCCGGTATCACCTGTATTATAAACAAAAACAACTTTTACGTGATGGCTACTAAAGTGCTAAAATAGGACAAGTATTGCTATATGCTTCTTGCCCATTTCTTTCTTCTTTGTCCATATGACCAAATTAACTGATCTTTTGTAATGAGAAGTCTTTATATAAAGAAAGGATATTACCATCTTGGCCTTTCAGAAATCAGTTGTACAAAGTTCATTAGCAGTAAGGGATGGACTGGGAATAGTGAAGCCAGTTAGGGAATTATTGCAGAGTCTCTGGCAAAAGTTGAAGAAGCCAAAATAAACCACAGCAATCTAAACTACATTAAAAAAAAAGTAAAGTGATCTGAGTGTTGGTGGCTCACATTATAATCGTAGCCACCCAGGAGGCTGAGATCTGAGGATTGTAGTTCAAAGTCATCCCAAGCAGAAAAGGCCCTGGGACTCTTATCTCCAAGTACCCTCTGGAAAAAGCTGGAAGTGGCACTTTGGCTCAAGTGGTAGAGTGTTACCCTTGAGCAAAAAGTATCTCAGGGACAATGACCAGGCCCAGAGTTCAAGCCCCAGGACTGGCAACAAACAAACAAACAGTAAAATGGAGTCTACTGTGAGATATCTAGTCAACAGTAACCAATAGTTACAAATTTGAACTAGAAATGCTATTTTCACTTTAGGTCAATTTCTAGAAGAGTATAAAGAGAGCAAAACAACTATGTGGGTTTTCTCCATTTCCCAGCATAGGGAAAGCCTCCCTGGAAGTATATCATGTTGCATTGAAATGTTTTCACGACTATGTCACTCTCTGGACTTTTGAGTTTTATGGATTTAACTATTATGTTTGTCTTGGCATTTCCAGCACATAGCATAGCATACCAGTCAGAGTGGTTTTCTAAATGTGTATTTCAACTAAGAGAATGAATACAATGTAGAAAGGGCTCTGCCTAGTTCACCCACGTGTTCAAGAGATTGCCTCCCAAAATGATGACAAATCTAGAATGAGGAAATATTTTGAGGAAGTTAAGATAAGGCAGCATTATTTTTGTTAGCTTCAACTGAAGCTTCTTCTCCTAAAAGTAAATGCATTCTCATCTAATTGGTTCCAGGAACTTGTCTTGAATGTCTATACAGGTTTGTTGTTGTATTAAAACTCAATTCTGTCAGTATCAGGCAATTAGAGAAGATTGGAGGGTTGTAAGCCAATGTGGAATTTAGAATCTTCAGAGAAATCAACGTTTGGAACCTAGGATAAGCCTGTAAGTAGGTTAAGTGGATAAAACAGCTGTTTATAGAATAGCATGAATATATAGTCATTGAATTAAATTTATCTGGCATGTAAATATTTCCTCAAATATACTAAAATCATACACTAAAATCAGAACTATCTGATGGGAAGTTAGTTTTTTAAATCTATATTTTCTGAGATAGCAAGCAGTGTAGAAGCTTATTTAAAAATAAACTTACAGAATCTATATGTTCCCTGTGGGACTTGCCCACCAATTTAGCTGTGGTAGAATTTCTCTTAGAAAAACAGCAGTACCCCTGAGTTGAATATTTTCATCAACTTTCGATGGGTAAGCATAAGAGTGCTGGCGATCTTTTGAAACGTTAGCTTGTAAGTAGTAAGTGCTGCCTGTCTCAGAAGTTTCCCAAAGGCCAATCAATGTATGTGGTCCGTGACAGTCTGGCTCTGAAAGAGACCCCAAAAAGTCCAAAGTTCTTTTCCTACTTGGCTTTTCAGGAAATTAATGATCATCAGTCAGAACATCACCAATACTGACTTGTGGGTCTACAGGAGAATCAACCCATCTAATCCATGAAGCTTACTCAGTTACCTAAAACTCTTTTTGTTCGATTGATGATAGAATTGATCAAGCAGCCCATCCAGGCTCAGCCAGGTTACCGGATGATTCTCCATTGCATTAGGTTATTTGCTTTGCTTATATAACTATAGCCCTTGTTTCAATCTAGTGAGAAGAAAGGACCTTTCAAACCTTTTAAATCTTCTATCCACAACAAGGTAAGAAGGACCTGAAGATATGCTCTCAATATTCCTTTTCTTTTCTCTACCAATAAGCAGAGAGGCCTAAATAATTTGTGCATGGGATGTGCTGATAATCCATATCTTTATAATATCTGTCTTGGCTTGTCTCCTCAATCTTCCCAAGAATCAAAGCATTTAAGGTTTGGTAGGAAAGCCATGCAAACACAACCAGAGCAGCACAACGATATGAGAACTGTTAAGAAATAAACATACAGATCTGTGGAAAATGGACCTGGAGTCTCAAAGCCCAGAGATGATTCCTTTCCTTGAATGTTCCAATTAGATCTACTCAACAAGGGAATGTTTTTCTCTTCGAGAAACTTGATTTCCTCTTACTGGGAGTGTGAAAGATAGAGATTAAACTGGAGATATTCTTCAAAGGGGAAGCCAATACTCTGTGGATGAATGGATGAATTGTGAAAAAAATGGCTTGTCTTTGCACCTATTAAACCTAGGGTCCTTTAATTTCTAGCAGACAGGTAAAGTATACAGAGATCTGTATAAACTCATGTTTCTTCTTATAAGGCTGGAGATAGCCCCACTCTTACTCCCCAGTTCCCTACGGAGACAGCAGGTGATGTTAATTTGTGATTTCTGCTATTTTGCTTCTTCTTTAAATTAGAGAAAGTCTCATGGATTCAAATTCCTTCATAGACAACCAGACTTCTCTAGGAAGAGTTTCCATTGCCACCTTCATAATGATGCAAGACCTTATTTCAAAGAAATTTCTTGAAACGATATCGAGAACGTTCACCCTCTTCCTTTTCATCTGCATCTGGTTACATTAGGAATTTTCTATGCTAGCTTCAAAATTCAGGTCACCTGACCAGATGTCTTATCTCCCTCTCCCCACCCCACCCCCAAAATATAGGATATTGCTTTAAGGTTCAGTGAGTAAAACAGCAGTAACATCAGCCAAAAGATCACAAATGCGTCTTTTAGATTTCCTGTGGCTTATAATAATGTACATTTTTTTCTCTTAGTGTCTGTTTGTTCCCGAGTCTCTTGATGATTGCAACTCAGGGTGACAAAGGGAAGACCCAAATCTAGATTTGGTTCCATAGATTCTTTTTTTTTTGTCGGTCGTGGGGCTTCAACTCTGGGCCTGGGCACTGTCCCTCAGCTCTTCAGCTCAAGGCGAGCGCTCTACCACTTGAGCTACAGTGCCACTTCCGGTTTTCTGGTGGTTT